>NW_022170738.1:39582525-39583940 GCF_008802855.1 Photinus pyralis | reverse complement strand
AATTGAAATGGAATAATTAACTAGCCGGTAGCATATTGGACTGACGATTACTAGTTGTTACCCATTGATCTGTTTTAGTCATTCAAATCTACGGAACAGTTTCACATTAGAAAAATGTAATATCTGGAAACGTGATTTGATCATGAACTGGAACCAATTATAAATTTTCCCTTGAACACGTCTTATTGGGGTCGTGATGGTACTCTTCATAATTGAAGCCAAACAGTGTAGGTAATATTTTAGGTATTCAAAACGATAAAAGTAGTACATCATTTTCTGTGGGGTCAATTCTATAATACATCCCAGATATGGATGGGTGAGTCCGAATTTTTGGTTGGGATTAGGTATTTGTTAATGCACGGTTTCCCATATTGTTATAATCCGACGATAATGGCCATGGAACATTCGAAATCAATAAAAACAAAATTGCTCAATAATGTGAAAGCTACTGATCTGCCACATCAACCACGCGTTGAAGACTAGTGAACTGTATGGCTGGGGGATATAACCAATTTATACCTTCTGATGGTGCAATTCACATTCAGTGGAAAATAACGATTTTGGCACCGTTTAAAGTGTAATTGAATTTTCTACCTCTACTCCGCAACCGGAGGAATCCTTATGGATTGTATGAGGTAAATGGGAGGTTATTATAAGCTCTCGTTTAACACCAATATGACCTATGCATCAGTATTGTATAACATACCCATACAGACCCATAAAGGCAGGTGGATGGGCGGATAGACGACCAAAGTGCGGAAAATACAATTAAAATGCGCTAAAAGAAAATTTGACAATGCAACAGTACTTTTCCTTTAGGTCCCACGGTTGCGCGTCATTATGCAACGGATTTGCACGTTAAGGAGGTAGACCCTCTCTTAACTTTCCAAAAATGAATTTTAAAATTTTTTACCAATTCTTGCAAATGACTCACGGCGAGCCCTTACCATAAATTTTACGGAAAATCTCTCCTTAATTTTCTGAAAACTGACTTCAAAACCCTTTATTTCAAATAGGTACCTTAATTCACGTTAATTCAAATTAATTCACGTAATTCTCGTAAATTCACGTAAATTCATTTTAATTTACGTTAATACAAGTTAATTCACGTGACTTCAAATTCACGATAATTCAAATTAATTGAGTTTAATAACAATTAATTCATGTTAGTGCACATTCATTCATAGCATGTGACTCTCGCAGTGCCCTGGAGGGTTTGCTAGACCTGTTCTCTCCTGACCCATTTGTTCAAAGACTTCAATATCTGGTACACATTTTAGCCATTCGTCGTTGCCGGGTTCTCTTTTTGTGGATACCAAGTCATGTTGGTGTCGCGGGAAACGACAGGGCGGATGCAGCTGCACGGAGCGCCACTCTTGAACATACACAGGATGTGTCTTTTGTGAAATGTATCG
>NW_022170738.1:39534573-39582425 GCF_008802855.1 Photinus pyralis | reverse complement strand
GCTTACTTGCCAAAGATGATTATATCAGCAGTACAGAAGAACAAAAAACTGGAAATAAATTCTCTTCTCTCCTGTTATATTCTCCTGGCACCGAAGCATCGTCCAAGATTAATTATATCAGGAGTACAAAACAGCAAAAATCCGTAATTAAATTTGGTAATAGATTTCCTCGCTTGTTATATGCTCCTGTTACCTAAATGTACCTTCCGACACTTTCCTAGTACCGAAACATCATCATCAAGGAAAGTATGATGGGCTTCTTTGTCAGTGACAATTATGTCAGTACAGAGTACAGATAAGCAAGAAACCGTAAATACTTACCGTAAAAATTTCTAAATTTCTAATCCTCATATGTTGTTATATTCTCCTGTTACCCTAATGAAAATACTAATCGTACTCACGACTTTCTCCTGGTAGCGAATGACGCATATGGCCCTAACCGTGCGAGAATACCTATCGCACATATTTTCCAAGAAATTTGTCCGGTAGGTATTCTCGCACGAGTAGGGCATTGTGCGTCGGTGCACCATCCTGTTGAAGACAACAGTTTCTAACTTTTTGTGTGCCGTACAGCGTTGTATTCGTAATCAAAAATGCTACTCAATACAGTAGGTATTTTTACGGGCCATTTAAAAAAATAAAGTTGAAAATCGGCAAATTTCAGTTTTTCTGATATCTTCGGAAGACATTGGAGTTTTCTGGTTTTCTTTAAAGAGAGATAATAATTCTCTAATTGCGCCATCTTTGGTTTCGGAGATCCCCTGATGGCTGATAGTCATCAAAGAAAGTACGTATTATTGTCCATTCCAGTGGTCCTTCGAGCCGAATAAAAGTGTTTAATTTAATTCTCCCATTTCATTTTCAATAAAATCAAATCTAAAAGTCGTCGTCGATCTTAAAATAAACACAAGTGCGTTTCCAAATACAATTAATGCCACACGATCCCGATTTAATTTGGAAAAATGCGACTTATTGATATCTCCGATCTTTTAAACAAGAAAAACGATTTCTTCTCGTCTTTCCCCAACATAATTGGATTTCTTGCCGACGACGGCGACTTTTTTTTTCTTTCGCGTAATTTTAATTCATATCCGTTCCGCCTCTTAATCCTAAACGTTGCGTAAACACGATATTTTCACATGACCCTAAGCGACACACAAAAAAAGGGTCAAGAAACAGGTAAAACGGTCGGCGTCGTAATTATGCATTCTTGCCATGATATGATGAGCGTAATTTCCATCCCGCCGGCAAAATGCGACATCGCTCGGAAACTAAAACACGAGAAAACTACAAGCGTAGTAGTTATTCATACAATACGTTCCGTACTTGCTGTTTAATTAGATTAAATCTCTTTCATAAACTTTAGCGTTTTCTGATAAAAGTTTTAATTGAGGCTGAGGATTTTAATGAGTTTTTAGCATAATATAAGCATCAAGAGCGAAAAACGCGCCGTGCATGGTAAACGGTCCGACTTTTTGTTGTGGCCAGTACGAATGTTTATCAATAGATGTCGCTTACGCTCTACTTCAACAAAAATTATAAACTAGGATCAGGCTTCAAGTGAACCGAATTTTCCAAACTTTATGAATGCGGTACTTCAGAATAAATGCAAGTTGTTCCTGATCCCCAAGTCGTAATGTTTTTTTTATTATTATTAATTAATTTCATACCGATCGGTTTTTGTTGCCGATCAAAGATCCACTATACAAACTTTAACTTTGTGCCCACATGCGAAAACATAAAAATAAAAGGTTTTATAATTTATTTATTTTAAAAATTGAAGATTTATGATATATTCTTAAAAGGTTTCAATTAAACTTCGAAGATATTGCAAGATTTTGATATGTGAAAAATACTTTTAAAAATGGTAAAAAACTACTATTACGAGCTTTGTGTCCGTTCGGCTGAGGGATGAGATCTCAGCTTTTAAGCAATATCTTTATACTACCAAATTCGTGAAAACTTCGCCATCGTCGTGCGTGAACTTTTCATTTCTTTGCATACATACTCGCATGGTACACCCTGTATAGCATGCAGTATTCACCTATACGTATAATGCTTCATTTTTCGCAAGCAACATGTCATCTGAACGTAAATCATAATCAACCTTAAACAACAAAGGGCCGAAAGTAGAGCCTTGTGGCGCCCCTTTTTAATTACGAACCAAAGTGTACAAAATACATCGAAAAGAGGATCGATAGGTCAACTATAAACATTCATATGCATATTTTATTGGTAGCTTTTCCCTCGCCGAATATGACATCAGGTCTAATGGCGATATCAATAGAAAATTAGATTATGTTTTTGAGAAATGGAAAGCGTAAACGCGCATTTGGTGGTCCCACAGTAATTAATAATGTTACGAGACAAGAAAAAAAGGTCTAAGCCGGAGAGCAATTAAAAAGAAAAATGTTCGTACTTTGCAAATTGATTATTAGAGCAGTTTTAGTTTTGTACACGAAACCGTAATTCAGCCAGTTAAGCTCCATTAAGCGCAATTTAGATGTCCCAGAATTAAATATTTAATCAAAAAATTTTCTCATTTACCATTTACATTATCGAGTCATGGGAAAATCCTCCTCCCTTTCAGTCGTGCGGTACGAGATTGACTTAGTTTCAATACGAACATGCTCTCATTGAGAGAGAAGTGGATTATTATTACCTATTTCAATTTTTGAATGCGAGTGTTGCGCGTCGCATATGAAATGTGGCGGATTTTCAAAGGAAATTGGAAAAAGTGTTAATAAAAGTATTAAAATTTCGAGTGTAAAGCGAGGAAATAGGAACGTGTTGTCGTGTATATTTTTTTGTTCGTTTCTAGTTTTCCAGATGATGTCTATCTATAGCACTTTCATAGGCGACCCGTAACCTAAACATTTATTTTTGGATTATAAAGTTCGAAACGAATGCATTTTTTTGACGGGCGAAAGTCTAAATATAAGGAAATTGTAAACAAATTACCAGATCTGATGGGGCCGAATGCGTCAACGGTACTTTGGCGTTTTATAAACAATTTTTATGTAAATAGAGTAGCTGATAGAAACCTTAAACGAGCATGTTTTCAATTTTATGATGACTCCATTTAGTTTGCAGTCGTAGTGTAATAATTATTTTAGTAGGAGTACATTTACTAAATTTATGGCGCCGCCAAACGCGGGGCTATATCTTTACAACAATTGGCGCCTAACGTGGGGCATATCTTAGCAATAATTGGCGCCCCACATGGGGCTATATTTTAACAACAATCGGTACAGAACGTAAGTGTATGTCATAGCAAAAAGTTTGAGGGAATTTGTTAAAAGGTTGACCATTGGATTTTGATCGTAGTTGCAGTGACTGAATTTTGAACGTCATGAACGATAGAATGTCAGTGTCAGTTTCTCGGACGGTTAGCTAATTGGCCAAGTGTCCAGATGGTCGGTACGGTCAATACAATGACTTCTGTCCTCATAAGATCGACACTGGTATTGCGCCCAATTAAATTGATATCTTCGCACGGAAGCACCCTCGTAATTTCTGACACTCTCGAGCTGGGCTAGTATCGTTCAGCAGGAAATACCCGGAGGAAAGAAAAATAGTGCATTAAACCGCCGAATTAAAATCTGGAATGCAAATACCTCTAAGTTAATGAGAGGCCGTAGAAACCAATTAACACGAATAACGTTGGTAACAATTATCAAATTACGTCGGCTTAACCGTCAGATATCGGACTGATGGACTAACATAACGAGGCGTTAGCAAAAATGGGTTCACTGACCACGTGTAAAAAATTCCCATCACGAGACAAACAAACTCAACTTCGAAATCACAATTGAAGGTCAATCGTCAAAGATAGAACAGCTTCTAATTTAAAAGTTCAATCAACAACGTGCCGAATGAAAAGTTTAACGGAAAAAGAAGGAATGGAATTTTAGGAAAATGCCCTCTCATTTCTGAGTGGTTAAATTCCATCAATAGATGGCGCCATCTATCAAATCGCTTGAAATGTTACGGAGGTTCTTCAACAAGTAGTAAACCGTAAACAATAATAATGTTTCGTAATGGAGAAAATAAATGGTTACATATGTTGGAACGACATATCTCAATGGAGTATTGAAGGAAGATATGGAAGCCCCGAAGCACTTGGAGGATTATAGGAACGGAACCAAGCAAAATCAGTAAGAAAGTGAAAGAAATGCTCCAGTCTTTTTTGGAAGGATCATGGTTTGAAAGATTTCAGAAAGACATCAAGAGATTCGGTCTCACACCATCTAATTATGATCCGTGTGTGTTTTATTTGGGATGAGGGGAAGAGATATTTAGTCGAGATCACGTGGTTACCTCAAAGGACAAGAAACGGATCAAAGAATTCGAGATTTATCGATCCAAAATCCAAATGCTAGAAGCATTTCGTGTAACAATTGAGTTACAAGTGGTTGCCCCCTATTTCAACCCCACTGAATCGGATTCTGCCTGATTCCAAGTCTGAAAATGAACCGCCCGTGTGGAAGCTCGACTGCGGCGGTGAGGGTCCCTGGTTCGAATCCGGGTTTGGGCATGAATATTTTTTAATGTATATCGGGTTAAGTTGGTAGAACAGCCTTGGCTGAAACCCCGCCCACTTAAAAATAGCGGCCCTAATAAATATTCAATATGGCGGTTTTTGAACCACTTTGGTTCTCCGTCTACAATGCTCTCAAAAATGTCCAATTTTTACAGTTTAAGAATCTGGATCCACGTTTTTGGGGTCAAGGAACACAGTGGAGGGTACAACATTGTGACCGGATGTTGAAAACCTCGATTTTTCATATTTAGACCTAAATGACGCCAAAAGTATTGCTTTTGTCATAATGCGAGGAGTGTTATTTATTAAGTCTGTAGACCCAGTAGAAAGTTGTACCTCATGAAAAGTAGGTTCTCAAATTCCAAATCGAGTACTTCAACGTGAAATAACCAAAAAATGAAGCACTTTTCGGGGAAAACTTATGAATACTTTTTTAAAGTGTTTGAAAAAACCTTTCTTTCTGTTTTTAAGAAAAGTTCCTAGCATCAAAACTAAGTGAGTTAAAAAAGTTGGTCCTTTATTTTTGGTAAAAAAAATCGAGGAAATCACCCCCTAATTAGCACCCCAATTGTAATTAAGCGTTACCGCTTTACAGTTTATGTATTGTTTATATGATCTGTAAGTTTGGCCGGTGCAAAGTGCTTATTTTTGAAAAAATGTAGTTTTGAAGTAAAAAAATTTTGAAATTTTTAAATTGCCTTTTTTTTCAAAATAACTTCAAAAATATTAGTGATACGAAAAATTTACAAGAATAAAAAATGTAGCTTTTGCTTTTCTGGACATTTTGCTTTTTTTTTGTTTTTCTGTATAACACAAATTAGTTAAGATGTGGCTGTTCAAAGTTTGCATACACTCGTCATTAGTGACTCATTCGAGCCCTTTCAACTACAATCCTTTCAAAAATAAGGGTTTAAAAAAATTAATTTGAATAATCTCATAGCTTTTAAAAAAACCTACAAAATGCACTGATTTATAATTATAAATCAAAGTCACAATTAGTAATTCTTGATTAAAATTGTACAAACTAAATCGGTATATACACGAGGAGTTATAATTTAAATAATTTGTGTCCGAAATTTTCAACTTTTGAAATGTGTTTTTAAATTTCATGATTGATATTCTAGTATTACCCATACATCAGTGCTATTTATGTATTATTAATCATTTTTCAATACTTTTTACAATTCAAAGCATTATTGTATTATAAATAAAAAATTAACATTCATATGCAAATAAATTTTATTTTTTTTCGATTTGTTATTGAAAATCTATAGAGATCTAGTACGTATATTTCAAACAATAAGGGTTGTTTTTTTAATTGAAATAAAATAAATTCGTAAAATTTTAATTAAAAAAATTACTGTATATATAGTATCAATAAAGAAAAAAAATTACTACTATTCGAATTTCTTCGCAAGGGTTGGTTTTTATATGGGTAGAAATTATGTGGTAAAAAATAAAAATAGCAAAGAAATCTAAATTTAATGTTACTGTCTAATTAAATAAATTGCTTGAATTTACAATTATATGTTTAATAGGGATAGTTTCAACCCCTAAAAAATAAATTAAATAATCCTAAATTGCTTGAATTTACAATTATGTGTTTAATAGGGGTAGTTTTCACCCCTAAAAAATAAAAGGCAACCAACGGCACAAGTCCAATTTTGAAGTGGAGGGTAAGAATAACCTAAATCCAAATTTCCATGCAAATCAGTGGAGTTAAAGTATTCTATGACATTGTTTTAATTATTTTAGAGGTAAGATTTAGGGGTTAAACTGTGATAAAATCTTAAGTTATGTTGTTTAATGTTAATTGATATTTATTCACTCCTTTAAAAGATTATTACTCGTTTTAATTTGCAATTATATTTTTTTTTCTAATAGGGGTAGTTTTTTCCCCTAAAAAATAAAAAGCAACCCTAGGCATCCAAATTTTCATGCGATTCGGTGGAGACGCGGAAAATTACACAGTATCGCCGTATCGCCTAATAGCGGCAAAAAAACCGAATTTGGGAAATAATTCTACAACTTCGTGGAAAAATAACAGAACCTCTTAAGAAATTGAAGTTGGAGTGTTACTGACACTCTTACCAACTTAAAAGTAATCAGAAATATGGTGTAACATCGGTTAATCTGTTAAGAAGTTAAAGTAGGTTATTGCAAAAACAATGGATGTGGGGCACACCATCTTTGTTTTTGAAATAACTGAGTTTTTTTACGAAAATGATGGATAAACTGGTTCTCTTTAAAATCGTGAATAATTTTTTTAGTTTATTATGTGAAATTAAAAAAAAATGTAGTTTTAAAATTTAAGAAGGCACTTACGCCCTCTGGTGGCAATTTTTAAAACTGGAAAATATTTTCCAGCGATTCTTCATGACCGGTTTACCCTCGGGTTTACCCAATAATTTTTTTACCCCTAAGTCATACGACGAACGGTTCCCGAGATATGGCCGAGGAACAGTCTTATTGGGTCACCCGGTACATATATCTGACGTATTGCTGAAAGATTGCAGAAAAAAGTTGATCACGACCCCACCACTTTGTGCAGTAGGTATTTAACATCAGGGAAATGGGAATGTTTTTAGTAGAATTTTCCAATTTCTAAGGACTTTTTGAAGAAATTAAAGTTGGATTTCTTCCTTTCTTTCTAAATTCCGATATTGGTGTAATTCATCATCCTTAAATTTGAAAATCTTGAAACGAGAGCCTCGATCCCCACGTTCTGGATATATCTTGAAACTCTTATCAAGTGTACAGGGTGAGTCAACGATTCCGCAGTGCTAACCCTAAGGAAGGATTTGTCGAAATTATGCATATTTTAAAATATTTGGAATTATACGGGGTTTGATCACAAAGTAGACGGTCAAAAAGTTACATTTTTTGAAATGGGACACATTTTAATTTAATATAGGTACTACTACATAAACTCCAGTGGAATAGCCAAATTGGAGTACAAAAGTCTATACAAATACAATTAAACTATGTACTTAGAAATAAATATTTACTTATAGAATTCGATGTTGGATACCCTTTAACCTTTCGATTTCCCCACTATTAGGAAATCTATATTAAATAGCATATCGTCATTAAGATACGTAGTGTTAGCTTTCCAATCGCTTCGCGATGATCAAATCTTGCTTGTTACTGTGGTTCTTGCTAAAAATTTCGATCCAGTGTGTAGTGCCTAGTTTCAAAAACAACATAATAGAGGTAAATTTTCAAAATCAAACAATAAGTGGTTGTATATCACCGGACACCATTGGATTTGAAGGTACAATTTCCGAAATAGAAGTAAAAAATCAAGATATTCAAGATTTAAATTACGGTGCAGTTCAGAGAATTTCAAGCAAATTTCGTATCGACTTCGTCAGTACCAACATCGATATTATAAGAGCAGGAGCCTTTTTGGATCTTCCCAAAGTTAATGTAATATCTTTCATGAGCAACGAACTTTCCTGGATCAGTGAAAATGCATTTCAAGATTTGCCTTCGTTAAATCTATTGTACCTCAACTATAATAAGATCGCCGATGTGTCGCCGCGTGCCTTTAATAACCTTCCAAACTTACAGACAGTCACTTTTATCGGAAACAATTTGGAAAATTTTGACCAATCGTGGTTTTATAAAACGCCACGTCTTCTATCCTTAAGATTGGAACAGAATCGCTTGCGTAATATTCCACGAAGTGCCTTTATCAACCTACCGTCTATTGGGTACCTATGGATTAATACAAATGAAATAGAGTTCGTCGACAAAGAGGCTTTTAAAGGATTAAGAAATTTGCAACTTTTGGATTTGTCTGAGAACAAATTGAGACGTTTTAACTTTAATTTCTACACCCCTTCGAAATTGATGGATCTTTCCATTAATAATAATAACATAACGTACATATCTGATGAAATGCTGGACATAATACGAACTAAGTTATTGGTACTTGAAGTAACCGATAATCCTTTGCAGTGTGCATGCCTGGATAAAATAATACAGTGGAGTGACGCCTTTAATATAAGTATTCCACAGAGGAAATTGCCAGAGTCCGGCGTCGTTTGTACAGTTCCAAAGACAAAACCAAGCCAGTGTCTTGAAAGAAGTGATGATGATTTCCATAAGGGATTCTGGGTTAGTTTTCCACGTGAACGCACACGATGATTTTGAAGAATTAATTACAATAGCATTGTTATTTGTTAGTTAATATAATAAAATTTACTCAAAGATCTCTTGCTACAACAACCAGGGTTTGTTCTGGTTAAGGGAAAGCTGACTAGTTCCCGATTTTTAAGCTGCCATTCACAGATATTTAAATTACGTATGTTTTAGATAATGTTTTCTTTGCTTAGTGAAAGACGAGGTGAAAGACTATAATTCATACGCTCTCCAGTGCTGAGGCAAAGCAAAGGGGTGTGTCCAAAATAAGGATGTCTGTCTATCATGGGAATCTGCGAAACCATAGAAGATATGACGCTGGTTATCAATAATTTTAAACTTTGCTAATGAAATACTGATCTGCATTACCAAAAATGCGCTTTCATGATGCATATGCTGATTTACAACTTGTTTATTACGAATACAACAATGTACGGCACACAAAACAACCAGGATAGCATAATCCATCAGAAATCATCAACAAATGTGTTCCAACACTTCACTATAAAATAAAGGCAATAAAATAAATAAATAAATAAAATTTTTTTGTATCACGAGAATATAATGTGTCAGGTGTTTCCGGTATTTCCGAGGGGGTAACATGTTCTCAAATTTTGTGACAGTATTGCGACAATCCCTACGATTTCCCTATGATTGCTGCGATTGCGACCACAATCCGGCGATTGCGACGCGATTGTCAGATTTTAGAGGATTGCATTGTGATTGCATATGATTGTGAATGATTGCAGACGATTGTAAATGATTGCAGATGATTGTAGGCGATTGTGGGTGACTAAGAAAGATTTTTGGTAGCTGCTCAAGTTACTAGACACGGACACATATATCTAACCAGGAAACATATTCATTTATTTTAGCCATTAGGTTATTCTTAATTGGTAACATAGGTACTTACACACAAATAAAAATATAAACAAATATGTATTATGGACTATGGTATTCTCTCAAGTAATTTCAAAGTTGGTGTGTGGGTACGAATAACAAACCTCAAAACAAAGTTAAATAGATCCATTTTTTTTTTAAATCTTGAACCTATTCCCTATGTTCAGCTTGTCCTGACTTCTAAGACGAAAAGGACCATTTCCCTGCAAAATAATGGGACCATAAAAAATGTATTTCTTTGCAACTATTTGAATATCTTGCTCTTGCCAAATGTAATCATCAAGATCTCTTTTGAGAAACTTCATTTTATACGTATCACCATCTATAGTCTCTATGATCCTGCCAATATGCCATGTATCATATGCAGCAGCATAGTATTCTTCATTTTTTAAAGACAATTCACAACCTGTTTTTTCTTCTTCTTCAGAAAAACTTTCATTTTCCGTTTCACTTTTTTCTAAATAGCTTCCACTTTCAGAAGTTTCGCTATCGTTTATGCTTGGGGCCGTTTTTGACAGAAGTTTTATAGTTTTGCTCTTTTGTGAAGTTCTATTCGTACTTGGTGCTGCTTTTTTTTGAACAACTCTGCTGAGAACTTCGCATATTTTTGCATCTGAGAGTTCTATCCGAGGATAACTTCCCTTTTTTATCGGAAAACAGCCAGCACAGTGTTGATTTTTTCACCAACAAATTTTTGTTCTTGATTTTTATTTTTAAAAGGCTAGGATCGAGACTAGGGTCTAATGTTTTCGAATTGCGACCAGTGTAGTCTTTGATATCCAGTGAATCGTAGCTGGAAAGCGAATTTAATTCTTCTTCCATATCATTCAACTCTTCAATGGTATCTTCATTGAATACATTATTTTGGCTTGACAAAGCATCTTCTGATTCAGGACATTTGTACTCACAATATTCTTCAGAGTGATCTTGTTGCAAGTCTTTGGACAGAATAAAATCGGTTTGTTCTAATGCTGTAATTTGAATTGATTCCGGAAGATTCATGTCTAGTTCCTTTGATTTTGTTAAAGCATCACATTTTGCCTTTTCAAGTGTAGCCTTTATAATTTCATGACTTGGAAGTACTTCATTTTGGCCAACAGAATTACAGCCAAGTTTCTTGTTTTCTTCTCGAGGAAAAACAAAAACATCTGTAAAGAACGTATTAAATATTAATAGCATAATATTACATCTACGTTAGGCTTTAGTTTTTACATCTGTTTAATCAGTAAAAACATTTTTGATAAAAATGACCGTGAAAATATCACAAGAAACATTATAAAAATTAAATATTGATTTCAATAAACTAAGTTTAAAGAATACGAAATAACTAGGTTCCGCGGGAAATACTACATTTTAATACACACATACCATTTGAATCACTAATTATGTCATTTATGGCTTGGATTCTTTTTAGTCTTTGGGTGAAATCAAGCATGTCGAAGTTCACCATCGTTACATATGTACTTGTCATTGATCGTGTTTGGCGAAATATTTTTTCGCACGGCTGACTACTGCATAGCCAAGGCAGGAAATTAATGGTTTCGTCAGCTCTCATTTTTTCAATCAACAGCAATAGCGCATGTGCATTTAACTCGACACAAGTGTAGGTGTTTAATGTTATCCAATTTTTTCCCAAAGTGTATGATTGGTTATTTTTTATCCAAGCTCTCCAAAGCCGAAGGAAGAAAATAGAATACCATATTAGATATATCCTTCTTTCCATCAACAGTGTCTTATCCAAAAAACAATCTATAATGCTCCGGGTTAAAATTAAAAACTGTCTCGTCGCTTGAGCATCAACGTATTTGGACAGCAGATTTGTCACATGCGTAGCTGCTAATTTATCAATAGCATTAAAATTCATTTTATCCATTCCTAAAAAAATGAATGTAAATGTAGATATATTGTCAACCTCCTCGTTGTCAACATTACATACAAGTGTAAGTAAACATTTTTTACCTTCCAAGTCACTTGAAGTTAACCGATGTTTATCTTTTGGAACTTCACGTATGAGACGTTCCAAATGCGATGATGATACGAGGAATTTTCCCATTGGTAAAATTATATCAGCTTTTAACAATCTAGTTTTTAGTTTTGTGGCAATATGAACAGTGTCTTGAAACACCAACGGATTTTTCTTTGCAAAAGTTAGCCTAGAGCAAAGATAATAGATGAGAAATCCCATCCTAAAAAGTCTTACCTGGAAATAAGGAGCATATGGATTGTCAACTTGCTTAGAAGACAGACATGCAATTGTTTTCATGTTTTTCAGACAACGGGTGTCACCATCTGATGAAAATCCTACAACATTTATACCATGTTTTGATGTTTCGTCCATAATATACCGCCATCTGTGTGATACATCCTCTGAGGTGAACCTGTTGTCCGACCCAAAAAGGCAAATACAGAAGGCTGGCGCCCTATCTACCAGTGGCTGAGCCATGTAGACATAAGCAGTGCTTGACAATGTTTGATTTTTTATCGGATCTTGAATATCTTTTACTGAATTTACTTTAAACTGATCTTTCACGGGAAAACCGTTCACTTCAGAAATTACAGGAACGCATCCAATCAGCTGGTTAGTTTGGGGATTATATCTCACTCTTGTAATGACTGCAGTTTGATCTTCAGAAACAATAGCATTTCTAGGATACTTTCTTTTTTGTAAAAATGTTTTCAGTCCTACTATGTTTACATAGCCTTCAGTATAGCCTTCATGGTTATTTAAAGATTTTTGTAATGTAGTAATGCAAGGTAATGCGTTCGACATGTTTGCTCGAAGAGTTTCGTAAGCTAGTCGGCCAGAAGTAATGAACAAATATAAACAAAATTTTTTATAACTATCAGAAAACCGACTGCCTTTTGAATTGCCAGATTTTACTACTCCTTGTGTATTACGTAGTGCCGCATCTTTTAATTTTTCGAAAAAGGTTGTTTGCTTTTCTTTTACAGTGGGATTTTGTTGATTTGTGGATAATTCATTGGCAATGGAAATAACGGGTTCAAAGTGTTTAGATAATTCAGAGTTATTGGCCACCGATTTTTCGATTTCTGCACATACTTCGTACCAGTTTGTTAATTTCATCTGGTTAGGATCCATAATAAGCCTCCTTTTGGAGATTAGTTTTTCACTTCTTGTTCTACTGAGTTGTTGAGGAAGTTTTTGCAAATCATTTTTCCCCTGATTTTTGTTATAATTTTGAGGATCTATATTTTCATTTGCATAATCATTCTCCTCATTACTAACCGTACCGAAAGAAAAATTTTCTTCCTCACCAAAGATAAGCGCGTCTGATTCCCTTAGAAGGACATCTGAGAGGATATTAATTCGATTAACTTCGCTTAAAATATTTTTATGAGTCCGTTCGGTGTGTACAGGATCAATCTGGGCTCGAATCTTGGTAATACCTTCACTTACATGCATTGATAACATGAACTATTTGTGATTGAGCTTCTGCCTATGAGTTGTTGTCAGATACGTGGTCAGGTTTAATATTCGCTTTATTGGTGAGATATCCATCTATTGTAGTGTTTTCCATTTTTTGCGTTCGGAGATTAAGTTACATTTGTCCTTCTTAAATAAAATGTCTGTTTATATTTGACAGAATCCAATGTTTTCGGTTGTTATGAATTTTTGTGTAAGCTTTAGAAACAAATTCGCAATACAAACAATGGACTAATACGGAATCATTTTTTATTTCAATTTTAATTTCTTTAAGCAATGCAATGCCTTTATCGCGCTGATCTTTATCCTCGAGGGTATTTAACAAATTAGTTTGGTACGTCGTCACAATATTTTTTACATGATCAAATGTTTGCTGCATCGTCTGTTTTACTCGAGGTTTTACTGTTTCATTTTTTGAAGTCATGTCCGATGCATTATCTGATTTTTCTGTCTCATTTAGGCTAAGATTTTTATTTTCATGACTTTGAATTTTTGTACAAAATTGTTTCTTGTTAGGATTTGTATTTTCAGGAGGACCTCTTTTTTGGCTTGTTCTAGCGTTTCTACCTTTTTGTAAATATATCTTGCATTTTTCTGACAACTTTGAAACTAATATTTTGTGTCCCCTGACTATTTTAAACAAGCCTGTGTCCCTTGAATAGAAGCCAAAGAACTCTTGTTTTTCTTTAGCAGTAAACAGCTTTACAAGATCTGTTTTTGCAAATGTTTCCAGTTTGTTGAAATCATCGTCTTTAAACTCCGACAACGACACATGATTATCAAAACCATAAAAACCCAACAGCTGGATTAAATACTTTGGAAGTATAAAGTCTAGTTCCAAATCTTGCAAAACTTTTTCCAATAACAAACAGCTTTGATCAACAGCTTGGCCATGGTTTTCCTCAGAGTGCTGCTCCATTTACTGAAAAGTTTGTTACACTTTTACTTTCGAGCGACCATAGGTCGTAGAAATGAATTATGAATAAATAACTCTCAATTACACACATAGGGAACTTTCTCAAAAAATAAAATTGCTTAATAGGTACGCGTACTTGCGACAATGACGATTCTAAATTGACAAAATATGACATAGATGTAAGTAATGTAATAGAGTTTCCTGCAATTTTGACTTTTTTCAGTTAGGTCGGCGAGGATTCCAATTTTACAAATTTATTTTAAATTAAGTAGGTAGTTAGGTACTGCATTTGAGTACTTAGCGTGTTCTTTATACCTAGGTACTATGCGATCAAAAAAGGGTTGCTGTCGATCACCTTTGGAATTTTTGTTTAAATGGGAAATCATCTTGAACTTTCTAAGCCGACTCGACGTTAATCCATTTTTGATGGCCCGTTATACATAACAGACACAAAAAAGAAATAAAATAAAAATGGGCGAATCCCTTTACAGCTTCCTAGCATTCCTCGCCTTATGCGTTAAAAATAACTCAAAATGCGAGTCAAAAAGTGACCTCCGATATAAACGTCATAAGAATGAAATGCATTTGAATTTCCCGCCAAATCGAAATTATAACTAATACGACCAATTAATATTTCCTCTCGTATTTCCTATAGAAAGTAATGCAGACAATGTCTTTTACTTACCTGAAAGATAAGAATCCAAGTTAAATAACACAGATAACACAGCAAATAACGGTATTCACACAAATTAACAGCATAAATTCCAAGAAGTTTGTGCTTGCCGATTGTGCTGACTGTCGAACAAGCGCACGCGTGGTTGTAAAAAAGTGGTGTGGGCGTGCGCGATGCCAATGTGATTGTCAGATTGTGACAACGATTCTGGGATTACGAATCTGATTGCGGGATTGTTTTAAGCGATTGTGAGATTGCAAACGCGATTGTGGGATTGCGAGGGAGATTGCCACGGCAATCAAAGGGATTGCATGCGATTGCAGACAATTTGTGACAGTATTGCCGGAAGATGTTACCCCCTCGGGTATTTCTATCTATCTTATTTAAGATTAGAATATAAAAACCAGGAAAACCAAGATATTTCGAAAACTATCAGAGATAGGTATAGGACATTATTATCCAAAGTTGAAGGTTTTTGGAGTAGCTAAAAGATGACTGAAAAATATACAGGGTGTTCCATTTAAAAAAAATGAGATTTTTTAATATGAAGTTTTGTAACTTTGGATCTAGAAAAAAACACCCTGTAAGCTATTTTTTTAATGTTTTATAGTAGATGTATTTATTTGAATTTTACATAACCCAGGATAAATAAAACCTGGAATCAAAATTTAAGTAATAATTTTGACAATATACTGACGCTTGCAAATGCCCAATTTTTCTTAAAAATCGAATTATCTTTAAAACTACTAGCTTTTCGGATATTAACCATATAATAAAAAAGACGTACAATTACACGTAGAATTCAAAAATGCATTCAAATACAGGGGGTTCTATTTAAAAAAATGTACTATTTTGGCGCCCTACTTTGTGGGCGCACCCTGTATAATTCCAAATACTTTTCAAATGTGGAGAATATTCAACCATATCATAATACAAACGCACTCTATCGACAAATCTTATCTTCAAGGCATTAAGTTACTCCGAGCAATTGTTGACTCACCCTTTACATACTCCTGTTCCTAATTCAAAGAGCATCTCGTAGGAAAATGTAAATGATCTCCGGCCACCAGGAGCACCTGTTTCTGTGACTGGTGGAGAGGAGAGCATGAAAGGAGTATCTCTATGCTCAAGAGACTATATTAGCGTTTGCAAGATGTTTCGGTTTCTACCACATGGAGGTTCTGTTAAAAAATGTATATTTTATCTAACTACTGGGAGAACATAATCTAGGAGGTTTTTTTTTATTCTCCCCAGAAGTGTTATTTTCCTTAAACTTTTACAACCTTTAAGCAGAAGTGCGAGGAAGCGTCTCTGTTTCTCTTTCACTCAATATCTGTTAGGATAATGTAAATTTTCTCTTGCTACTGAAGAGGTCTCTTTCTATCCTCAAGAGAAATTGTCACTTTATAAAATATAATGGATGGGGTGGTGTTTCTGTCCGTATTTCCCAGAGCAGCTCCTAGAAAATGTAACTTATAACTGCCAGGAAAACATATAATTCATGAGATGTGTTTTATGCTCTAAGGGTGTATCAGGAGAATATAGTGTGCTCTTTATACACAAAACGTCTCTTAGAAAAATATAAAGTTTGTCTGGTTCTCAGGACACAATAGTTCATGTAGAAGAGTAGAGGGTGGTTTTCTCTGATCAAGAGAAATGCTCCAACCCTTTTTGTTTGAGAGGTCCTTAATATACAACCTTACTTTCCTTTAAACGTTTATATCAGGGAAATAAAATGCGTGAGGTTATGTTTCTCGACCTATTCAGGGCATCAGTATCTAGGAAGATCTTTAAGCAGTCTTCTGACTTCTTGAAAGATTATGAAAGTGTCTGACATTTCCAAAAAGATTTGTCAAAGAATATTTCTAAGGAAACTGCTTAAAATATTACCCAAAATTTATTAAATTGCCCAAAAAGTTTCTGTACAAATTTTACTGAAGATTCCTGAGATTTTTGCAAAATGGTTTCTAGGAAGAATTACCAATATTTTCAAAAAACCTAAGGGCTATTTTGTAGATTCTTTAGAAGTTCGAGCAAGGTTTCTTAAATGATACAAGGGGCCTAAAAAAAGTCCAAGGAAATTTTTTTACTTCCTAGGAAGACTTTAAAGAGGACTTCTAAGAGAGAACCTCTAGGAAGGTTTGTGAAAATGCTTATAAAATTGCTACAAAGACCTTTTATTACTAGATATTAATACCGACATGCAGAAATTCGTTGGACATCAAAAGTTCACCATATCAAATATTAAAGAAATTCATTTAAAAATACCCAGGAACTACAGTGCAAAAATTCGCACTTGTCCATCCCGAGGAGCAAACAACTATAATTGTGGACAGAAAAAAATATTTTAAAAATGTCAAGAAAATTTCATGCGCAAGTTTGGAAAAAATAAAAAATTACAAATTCATCAAAATTTAAAAATTTTAGATTTTTTTTTGGAGGGTGGAAACAATTTGAATTCTTGCGTTCACATACTGCTATGGTTGTTTCCCCTTTTGAAAAACATCTTTGTGTTTATATGATAGTTTTTGCAATTTTTTGAATTTTTATGAATGTGAATGATAAATTCTTTTTTTGATTTACATTAATTTTGTCCTAGTTTTGTAGGCAATAGAATTTATTGGTTTGTATTCATATTCCGAGCTTTTCTACATTTTTCTAATTTTTCATATTAAATTTTTATCAACTCATAATTTTTCTCGAGATTGTACGTGAAATTGAATTTACCAAATTAAAAAATACCCAGGAGTTCAAAAATTTGACATTGTTCTTCCCGAGACAGAAACAACCATAAATATTGTGAATTAAAAAAAAATTACAAATCACAAATTAAGAACATCTGGGAAATACTAGAATAGTTTAAATTTCATGCTTCAAAAAACGGAATATGATTAAAAATCCAATAAATTCTGTAAAGTATACACAACAATTTAAATTCAGATTTTTCGAAAGTAAATCGCCTACAAAACTAGATCAAAATCCAATGTCCAAGAAGAATTAACAATTTACTATTTGGGTTCATAAGAAATTTAAAGAAATTAAAAAATTTGAAGAATTAAAAAATATATGAAAATATTGGTAACAGAAGATCCAAATTAAAAATTCAAAAAATTCCGGAAAATTGAAATCTAGAGCAATTAGGAAAATACAGAAAAATTACGACAAGTAAACAAGCTAAGGGGTAGGTATGAAACTTTAAAAAAAGTTAGAAACTCCTGAAACCTCTAACCATAAAGGTTCTTCGAGAGGACCTTTACTGTTGAAGGTTTGCGAATATATTTTAAAGCTCTAACAATGGCTCTCGAAGCTTTTGGAAAAGTATAGAGGACTGTTTGCGATTTTTAAAGGCTCTTCAAGACTCACAAAATTAGACCTTTAGGGACTGATAAAAGCTCTTTCAGACAACTTTCTTAAACTCTTAAAATATTATTAAAGGCTCTTTGGATTTTCAAAAATTCTTAAATTCAAATCTGTTACTATTAAAGCAACTGCCAAATAATTGGATGGCATCGAAAAATGTCAGGAATCGCCGTCGAAACAATCATGAATGTTTAAATTACCCCGCATCGACGTAATTTATGTAATTCCTAGCGCCGCCCTAAATGTCCAACGGCCGGAATTTCAACCCTCCTCATTATTATAAATATGTGCCTACATATCTAACTATCCAGACGCGTCTCTAAAAATAAAATACCAGATGCGCTTTACAAGTGTGCCCCTAAATAGACGATTACAATATTGCATTTTTTCAAACTGACAGATGCGTTGAATAATCGCAAGTGTCTTCCTATGCTATGTTTCATCACGAGTGTCGTCCTTTCAACTCATTGATGAACAGTTGGTTATTTAAATAAACAAGTTGTAAATCAGCATATGCATGATTAAAGCACATTTTTAGCGCATTTCCACAAAAAAAAAATGCGCTATTGTGGCCACTTTGTCCGTCCGTCCGCTAACTTTGCGACGCTACTAGTTCTTTATCTTAAGAGCTATTGTTCTACTTTTTTCGCTATTTGGTTCGTTATGGTGTCGAGTCTTGTACCAAGGAAGGAATTTTTTCTGTACCGCTTACAAAAAAAGTTATTGTAAAAAAAACAAAAAACCGTTTTTTACATGTTCCATAATTTTACACTTTTGCCGTTTATTAACGATCCTAGAGATCGTTTATAATTTTGCATTGCTATCTGTCGCCTGCCGGTTGGTCTCTCCGTCTGTTCCTTTGTCTGTCTGTCCATCTATCTGTCCGTGTGAACGATAACTTTGTTTAGAAATGTTCGATCGCTTTTACATCTCCGTTAGTTATGAACTGAATTGCATGAAATTCAATATGGGCATAGATTTAGCCATATAATACGCAATGCCAAAAGTTGGATCGAATCGATTCAAAATTCACAGTGCCCTTTTCGCATCTCGACCATTTATAAACCGAATTGCAAACTTTTTACTTATAAAAGTATTTGAATGAAATTTGATACATAGGCACTTGGAATAAAGGAAAATCAAACGCCAATTTCAAAATTTGGTTTTGCGCATGCGCAGTGGCAACTTTTTTATTTATGGAAGAATTTAAACGAAATTTGATACATAGGCACTTGGGATAAAGGAAAATCAAACGCCAATTTCAAAATTTGGTTTTGGGCATGCGCAGTGCCAACTTTTTTATTTATGGAAGAATTTAAACGAAATTTGATACATAGGCACTTGGGATAAAGGAAAATCAAACGCCCGTTTCAAATTTTGGATTTGCGCATGCGCAGTGCCAACTTTTTTATCTATGGAGCTATTTAAGTGAAATTTGATACTTAGGCGCTTGGAACAAAGGAAAATCTAACATTAGTTTTAAAATTTAGGTTTGCGCATGCGCAGTTCCAACTTTCTTATTTAGAAAAGCATTGAAATGAAATTCTTCTCATAAACTGAAATTGAAGTAGCACGTCAACAATGGATTGCCCATGTGCAACGCTATCTTTCATATTTGTGGCCGGATTTTTACGATTTTAACAGAAGTTGCATCTTACAAATGGGAAATGAATACAAGTGGAAATGCGCTATATGTAAATCGTTTACGATTACTTTTTAACGTGTTGGGTAATACAGGACAGTATTTTATTAGTGAAGTTTAAAATTATCGATCTCACGAGTAATTTTGACTGCGTTAAATAATTAATTTGATTTAATTTCAGTTGAGGGTACGTCTTTTCATTTTATAAAACAAATCACAAAGTAAATAATTAAGTTGTTATACTGGTAGCGCTATCTAACGGTAAAATTATAGCATCTCCGAAAACCATATCGAAATTATTTTCTTAAATTATCGATCTCACAAGTAATATAACTCAAAATAGACTAGAACCTGCACATCTACACTATAGCAGAAAGCTTTTAGTGAAAATTTGAAGTCTCTAGCTCTTGTAGTTGCTGATATCTCATCCGGACAGCCGGCCAGCCAGCCATAACGAATATAATAGCGTATTTTTGTCAAAAATGCGCTAAAAATTCCAGAACTCTAGGGCCATTCCCCTTCGAAACTGCAGAAGTCGATCCGGACGGACGGACAAAACACAAACTTGGCACATTTTTTTTTATTCTTAAAAAATGCGCTAAAAATGGGTTTCTTTACTAAATCGGATGCGTAGAATCGAGCCGGTTGGTTGATTTTTAGCATTCGTTAACAATTGAATGACGAATCACGTCGTTCAGTCATGAAGTATCCGCTGAAATTTCCCCAGGAACCGCCTGTCTAGCCCGGTCCTGGTTACAGGTTATAGGACATCACCGATGAATTGTTTCAAGTTTTAAATCGCGAGGGTTGATCAATTGGATTTGTTGCGAAAAGTATAAAATAGTGCGACGGGGAGTTAAAATTATAAGACTTGAGAAACAACACGGAGAAATAGAAGTCGGGTCCTTTGAGGGAGGAGAGTCCGTCACTTCGATTGGATTTGTGTCAAGTCCTCGATATAAGTTAAAAATGTTTCGGAGCTCGAGTGTCCCTTTATCTTAGACAGGCGATTTATAATTTATATAAACTGGCACGCCATATTTACCTGCATAAGTTTGTCACACACGTCAAGTGTCATCTCGTCGATAAATCACGTGAAGATCGGATAGGAATTTGACGCCATCTGTGAAAGTGGCGGCACTCGATCTAAAAATAGCATATCTATTACGTTAGAGACGTCCTTCGTGTATTACATATTTAAAACTCACAATGCGCCACCCCTAAACAACCCTCGCGGTTTCACAAGTGTCGGGGAAAGTACAATCAGATAATATGTGATAAATCATTGCGTAAAAAATGCCATTCTCCCCCGTATCAAATTTAGGTCAATAAGAGGATGGAAAACTCCCTCGGGCGAAATCCACCAGAAATCATTCGTACAAATAGTCAATCAGATTCATACTTTCTTAGTAGAATTACCTTCCCGCTCCTTCCCTTATAGGTTCCTTCAGGCGAAGTTCAAATAACAAACGGCGCGATTGCGGCGGCAGATTAAATAAATATTTTAGGTTGTAATTTGCGCATTTGCTACTGATGTTCAAATTAACAAGACAAATATTTGTACCAGAAATTCTTTGTCAAATATTTTTGCTGATATAAGATGAAATGCTTAGTTCTAAAAGAGAAAATTTGGGTTAGCCACAAAGAAATCCAAAATTCCAAGCGAACTTGTTAGATGTTTTTTTGGCTAAACTTTCAATTCAAATAAATTAAACAAATATAGCAAACGAGCTCCTTGATATGGCTATAGCTTGGCATTGCGTATTATATGGCTAAAGCTATGGGAATTTTGAATTTCATGCAATTCGGTTCATAACTTAACGAGATGTCAAAAGGGCCTTCCTTATTTTTTTGTCCACATTGCCAATTCACGAACTCCGATCTACAAATTTGATAAAAAATTGACCTGCAAAATTTTATTGTAATCGTTCCATTCGTTTTCGAGATGTGCTAACGGACAGACACCTCGATGTCTCGGGTGTTCGAACCTGGGTTGGGGTAAGAATTTTTCTTCTGTGACAGAGAGCAGAATAATTTACAAATTATGGCTGTTATTATATTATATATTATAATGCATCGTGTTTCATTTGTTCAATTTTCCAAGGCCTACCTAAAAGTGTAGGGTGCTTTTCTTTCGCGCCATCGGCAAATACCATAAATACGTAAAATGTAAATTTAAGATACAATTGAAGCATTTTTATTAATTAATTATTAATCTCATTTTCCCAATATTTGAGGTTAGAAACCAGATTTTGAAAAACGATTTTCACTGGCCTCTTTGGATGTTATTTGGTCATATCATTGCATTTGATTTTTTTAGGATTTTGGGTCATAGTGTCAAAACGCATTGCCCAAGGCATGCTCTTTTCAACCATACCAAATTTGTTAAAATCGGTCAAACGGTTAAGAAGTTAAAGCAGGTTATTGCAAAAACAATTGAACGCCCCACGCCATCTTTGTTTTTGAAATAACCGAGTTTTTGTTTTTACGAAAATGATAGATAAACTGGTTCTCTTTAAAAATGTGAAAGAAACTTTCTTAGTTTATTATGCGAAATTTAATTAAGTCATATGACGAACGGTTCTCGAGATATGGCCGAGGAACAGTCTTATTGGGTCACCCGGTACATATTTTGAAAACTGCAGATTATTCAACATCGTTATAAAGACATTTTTGTAATAAACATGTTTCTGTATGTCTTATTTAGTTATTCTAATTTTGATTTAACCATTTTAAGTTTGACACAAAAAGAGGTTTTATATACTCCTAGTAGTCAAAAGAGGTTTACATTTTTTAGGACAAATACCCGAATTATTAAAGGCGGAAATGCTTAATCGGTTCTTATTTTTTCCGATAAATGCTCTTAAGTTTTAGGAGCAGAGATATCTCCTCACACATTATATTCTCCCGATACAACTGTTTTCTAAATTCTACTCCTGGTAGCAAGAAAAAAGTTACAAAATTTTTGTGTTTGAAGCAGAGAGAAATACCTCCCCACACATTATACTCTCGTATAAATGTTTTCGCGAGTTAAAGTGAAGATATGGTATTGAAACATTTCTCCGGATACACAAACAAAAGCCTTCTCGTTTATTATGTACTCCTGGTAGCCAAAGATTAAAAAAATTCGGACCAATACTTTAATGCCTCCTTCTGATATAGATGTTCTCGAAATTTTTTTACGGCTGATTTTAAGTATTAAGAGTAAAAATACTTCCTCGCAGATTATTTCTCCTCATACATATATTTACTCTCAAAAATACAAGGCTGTACGCGAAAAAAACCTGTTTATTAAGTAAAAGAAAATTTATAAACTTTTTTCCAACAGATATTGTAGTTATTAGGATTGATACAAACGCTCTCTTGAAAATTAAAGCGAAAATACGGTGGTGAAATATTTTCACGTTTACTAGATACGAAGAACCGCATACGATTTTCAGTAGGGGAATTTTTTGCCACTCGGCTCGCATTCGGAAACCAGACTTTTGATACGGCTCATATTCAACAGCACTAATCCTTGAACTCGTAGAAATCGATTGGCGAAGGTTTGACATCGCTGTCTCTTTTCGTTCTCGTGTTAGACGAGGAACAGACAGAGACGGATAAAACCATCACGTAAGGGAAATTTTTTTTTTCGAAAAATTCTCCTAAAAAGTGCAGAAAACTCCGAATAATCTAAAGAATCTAACGAAGCATCTAAAGATTAAAGAAATTAAACAATCTCATTAGTTCGAAACAAGAATACGAATAGTTTGAGGGATTGCAAAAATTCGAAAAAGTTAAACAATCCGGAGACTGCTATTTGAAAATTGGGAAGAATTCGAGAAACGGAATACTACTTGGAATATTAAAAATCTAATGAATCTAATTGTGAAAACGAAAAGTCTAACTTTTTCGGATGTTATCATATCTTACCGCCCATATAAGATTCAAGTCAAATCTTAGAAATTTATTTTTACTACGCCACTGGATTCCACGTAAAAATATCTAAAAGACAGTTTTTACCTTATTTCTGTTTCTAAGATTTGACTTGAAGTTGGCATTTTTTAATTTTTTAAATGCAACGCCCTTTATATATTAACGTCAATTTTCTTTGCATTCGTTTTCCTATGTTTTTTGAAATTTTAGCCAAAACGTTATTTTTACGGTTTTTAAATAGTAGGCTATGGATTTATGAAGATTTTGATTTTTTATTTTGTTCATGGCAGCCGATACCAATCAATAAGAATGACTGACGGTAGAAACAAGTCATTTCAAAATTTTCAAAAATATGATATAATATACAATTTATTATATAAAAAAAAATATAGATGGTGATACAATCAGGTAAACGAAACGAATGCAAAAAACGAGACAAAAAATTAACGTTAAGATATTAGTGTTGCATTTAAAAATACCAACATTTGGTCAAATCCCAGAAACGGTGGTCCAAAACATTTTTTTGGTTACCTCACTGGATTCTACGTAAAAATATCTAAAAGAAACAGTTTTTACTTTTATTCTAGTAGGGTAGTAAGATATGATAAAATCCCAAAAAGAATATTTTGAGAGTACGTCCTCAAGTATTATGTTTATTTTATTCAAATTTGTTTGTTATGTTCTCCTGATCTGAATTCCCGTACTGAAAATCGTATGCGCTTCTTCGTATCTTCAGATTTCTGAAGTTCTTCGGATTCTCTCCTTTCTTCGAATGTTCCAGATTCTTCAGATTATTCAATTTCTCTCTATTTATCAAGGTTACAGCAACATATGTAGATGTAAATTCATTGACAGATACTTCCTAATTACGTGATCCAGATACAAATTTTTCTTTTATTATCTGTTGTTTCCGGCTCATGGAATTCGTCACTTATGTACTCCTTGTAAACATTTTCCTCTTTGGAATTGTATAATTATAGAAGTACAAAAACTTGTACATTTCTTTATGAGTCCTCCTAGCACAAATGTATATTTACAAAGTTAAAGAAGTGAGCTCTATACCATTTATTGATCACTTCCTCTGTCATTATGTGCTTTTACAAAGTCTTGTGGAAGAAGTACTGTTTATTGATCGATAACCATTACTTACTATGCGCTCCTGATACCAATTTCTATTTTAAAAATTGTTGTATCAGGATCACAGAAATGTCAGAAGAATATTTTGAGAGTACGTCCTCAAGTATTATGTTTATTTGCTTCAAAATTTGTTTGTTATGTTTTCCTGATCTGAATTCCCCTACTGAAAATGTATACGATTCTTCGTACCTTCAGATTTCTGAAGTTCTTCGAATTCTCTCGTTTCTTCGAATGTTCGAGATTCTTCAGATTATTCAATTTCTCTCTATTTATCAAGGTTACAGCAACATATGTAGATGTAAATTCATTGACAGATACTTCCTCAGTTATTACGTGATGCTGATACAAATTTTTCTTTTATGAACTGTTGTTTCCGGCTCATGGAATTCGTCACTTATGTACTCCTGGTAAAAAATTTTCTCTTTGGAATTGTATAATCATAGAATTACAAAAAAGTGTACATTTCTTTATGAGACCTCCTAGTACAAATGTATATTTACAAAGTTAAAGAAGTGAGGGGAACGGGGAACAGACAGACGGACAAAACCATCACATAAGGGGAATTTGTTTCCTTTCGACAAATTCCCCTCAAAAGACCTTCTCGTTCACTATATACGATTAGTAGCAAGAGAAGACTGATAGCTACTATACGCATTATGAACTTCTTCTGATACAAAATATGTTGAAACATTTCTCCCGTTACTAGATGCGTATTTTTGCAAATTTATATAAAAAGGCAGCTTTTAATGTCACTTTGGCCGGCTGGCTGGCTGGCAGCAAATGCGGGCCCGTAGAAGAACGCTTGTATAGAGACAAGGAGTGTACATGTACCTACCGGGGCCGAGTAATTAACAACTTTATGGACGGGCTCGAGGACATCTGGGCGTCATCCCCGAGCGTGTTATACTAACCTGGAGGTTTTTCAGTTTTTTCCTATTTTCGTCTACAGTTTTCCGATTGTTTTCAAATTGGTCGGTCGTCCGAAAACGCGCACAACTCCTGCGTGGCGGAATTTTGTTTTTTTCCCTAGCGACGAAATTAACCACCTTTTGCAAGGTGCACGTCTTCGAGGGGTAGTCGACTTTGGACGCTCAAACGTTTCTTAGAGCGTTAATCGCGATCTCTCTTTCTCGTGTCGCCAATAGAAACTCGAGCTATGAGAAGTACCCAAAAATTCAGTGGTTTTTGTGGTGGCTTTTTAGCGAAGTCCACCAAAATGCGAATTGTGGGTGAACGGGACGTCGGAAGTGGATACCGATAAAGGGAATGCGGTAGTCCCCGACAAAACTTTACTGATGGTGGACTCAATGCTCTATGAGTACCCTCTTCCGACACTTCGTTGTCAATGTATTTGCTTCGACTTCAGCAATAGATAGGTCTCGTGCAGTCGATTCATTTTGTCTTTGAGAGTACTTTCCGTATGCGATCTCAAAGTTTTGACATCACCAATGGATATATTTCTTCCAGGCGTCCCAATCGTCCTTTGGGAGTACCATCCTCCGACAATCTGTTCTTGAGATATAAGGCATTAGGTATATCTGATCACGATCATGAGTCGAGGAGGAGACTGTGGTTGGTAGAAATTAATTCCTTTCGTTGAGACCTTTCATTACAGTACCGTGAATGATACCAATTCAACACCCCCCCCCGTACTTCCCAAATCCCTTTTTCTGATAAAGACTCAGAAAGTAGAGCGGTAGTTAGTAGATCGTAGTTCCTTTTGTTGAGACCTGTAATTGGAACACCATTAAAGATAAAATTAATTTCTACCCCCTCCCTCCTCCCTCCCGGACACCTGCTAACCTAAGTTATAGTTTGTACAAACCAATTCATTTCGGTGAGAACTTTCATTAGAATACCATGAAGGGTAGGGCGTGTACACCCCCCCCCCCCCACCCCCAATGTTACTTAGCACCACTAAAGACATGCGTATGCAAATTTACCAGTTGGTTGTTACATGTAAAAGTTGCATATTGCAAAAATTCTAGGACTCTAGGACCATTCCTCTAAATTACCGGACGAACAAAACGCAAACCATACCACTTTTTTTTTTCTTAAAAAATGCCCTCAGAACTGCATTGAAATATCCTCGGAAATGTCAAATAGTTTCGATCAATCCATTGTTATTATAAGATGCTTAGAGACCACGCGGAAGAGAGATATACAGGGTGTTCATCTTCGCACCACGGATTTATCGAAAAGCACTGATTAAAGGAAAAAAAACGCCGAGACACGTCAAAAGATTTATCAAGGGGGGCAACTTTTTAACCAAAAACTACTTCACCCCTTTTCACCCTCTGCCCCCCGGGATCATTCCCTTAAAAGTTTTAAATTACAAGTGCTATCGAGTAATAGCTTGTTTGAAAGGTCTTTCGAAGTCCTTTATTGTGACTTTTGATTTTTTTTTAAATCGGTCGATTTATAATCATGTGAATGAAGTATAGGTTGTGATACATCAATCAGGATCAGGAAAAAATACAAACAATTGACGTTAAGATATACAGGGTGTTGCATTTAAAAAATCAAAATCTCAGAAACGGTGGGACAAAAATTTCTTTTACTACGCTACTGGAAAATAAGCGGTTTTAACCTTTTTCTATCTTACATGGCTAAGTAAGATATGTATTTCAGAAACAAACGTAGCTAGATTCATTTAAAAAAGATTCTAAAAAAATTTAAAAATTATGAAATCTTTTTGTAATCTTCTTTGAGTTTGTTTAAATCACTTGAATCTTTATTTAATATTTTCCTAGTCATATTATATTTCCGAGGAGATAATTTTATATATCTTTTAAGATTTAAGAAAAATATATAGAGTGTTTCATAAAAAAATGAGGTTAGGTCCTATAACTTCTTTACCTGATCCTGTATAGTTATTTTAAAAACGGCAGATTATTCAATAATCATTATAACGAAACTGTTGTTTAAAATATGTTTCTGTATCTCTTTTTTCCAATACCTACATTGTTTTATTGATTTTAATCTTTAATTTTTGTGTATTAACAGGTAATTTTAATCCCTCATTTTTGTTTCCTTGTAAACATTTCATGGAAAAATGGATTTAAATCGGTCGGTATTGGAAAAATTCTGAAATTGACAATTTTTTATTTTCCCCCGTATCTTTTAAGCGAGAGAATATTTTCAATTTTGATTTTATCATTTTTAGTTGAACCCAAAAATCAGATTTTTGATAACACCAACCACGGAGTGTCGAAAATGGGACATTTATTTTAATTTTTGACACGTTAATCAAATGAAATTTAGAACTTTGAAATATTGAATTCTGAACTTGATTTTAATATGGAAGATTTTAAAAATTAAATAATGGAACCTTAAAAACTCGAAGCCATGACATTTTGACACATATTCGAACCCTTGAAATATTGAAATTTTGAGAGTTTAGTACTTTTGAAATGTTTAATCTTTGAATCATTGAAAACTTGTAAGACTTTGGGATTTTAAATTTGGGGACGTTTTTTTTGTATCCCTGTGTGTCCTGGGATGGTTTAGATTCACAATTGGGCCCGATCGGAGTATTTTTAAAAACTTATTTTTTCGTTAATGTCGCACTCTGCTATTTCGCGTACTAATCGATACAACCTCCAAATCACTTGCGCCGTACCGTACCGATGTGTTACTATAAGTCGCGGGGGAAAATCTAGTTTATTATATTTTCCCGAAGTAGAAAAAATTGCAATTTTTTTACGACCGGCCCTATAAAGTATTAGAAACAACAATACTCCTTTGTGCATTCTATTCTACTGATATACCTACAAGTTACAAGTACTCGAAAGCGAAAGCGCAAATAACACATTTTTCCATCGAATTCAGAATTAACATTCATCCCTGCAGTGCAAAAAAATGTAATCGACATAGTACTCCATTTTTTAAAACGCGTGCACTAGACGTCGAGGGTCGATTTAATAAAATGAATGATACACGACATTAAATGGAATTTAAAAATTTATAAAAGACCTCCATTTCCATTCCTCATTTAACAACTACCCATACAAACTGTAGTTACAACGTTTTACGATGCAAAATAAAGTCTGCTCAAAGTATACTCCGCGCAATTTTATATTCCATATGCCGATTTCTACTTTGGCACCGTTTCCGTAATTAAATCACGCATCAATCCAAACGAACGGATTAGTGGTTTCATAATATAGTAAAACCGCCCTTTCAAATCCCTTTCGGAAATATCGCCGTAAAAATGTTATTCCGCCCCTTTTACGACTTACTAAAAATTGCCAATAAACTGCAATTCAAAGAAATCCTGAATTGTTTAATAGAAAAAAAATTGTACGTCGAGCGGATCAATTTTAGGGTTTGGGGCGGTAATTTGCTATTTTTATGAAGGTGACTACATTGCGCCGCTCGCATGCGGTTTATGTTCCGACCGTAATAATTGAATTTGAGATGGAGTTTAATTTTGAAAAACAATATTGGTATTTTTTAACCGGTTTACTATAATAGTAATAAACTAATAACTAGGTAATTATCTACGCAAAATAACTCACACGCAAAGAAATATGTAAGAAGGAGAGATAAAGAAAGTATACTTGAATGATCGAGTAATAAAACCTACTGATCTAGGAAAGGACCCGCGCAGGAAAGTTATACTTTGTACAAATCATTTCATTTCGGTGAGATCTTTCATTAGAATACCATGAAGGGTAAAACGCATGTTCACCCCCCCCCCCCCAATTTTCAAAAATTTTATTTAACACCAGTAAAGGTATACGTGTGCAAATTCTGAAACCATTTGGTTGTCGCATGTAAAAGCGCGTTTTACATTCAAAAACAGGGTGTCAGGAATAATTCATGGGGTGAGGGGGGGGGGGGGAGAGCTTCTTGAGACAGCGAAATTTGATGGCCGCAAGAAATAAGCTACATATTGTAAAAAATCCGGGTTCTAGGACCATTCCCCTAAAAGTAGTTCAAAACCGCAGAAGTGGGTCCGAACGGACAGAACGCAAAGAATAGCACTTTTTTGCGACCTTTCTACACCTTCTTCTATCCTCTTTCACGTTTCCTTCATTCAACCCCTTGTTCTTCACTCGTCTCTCATGACTCACACCTGCCTCAGATTTTCCTCATCATCCCCTTCTCGCCCTATCGTCTCATACCTTCATGTTACTTCGACCTTTCTCTTCTTCTTGTGTCCATTTTTCACTCCTCGTTTCTGTAGTTTTCCTCAACGATTCACTTTCTTCAAGTAGTTTTCCGCTAGCACATCGCACATCTTTCGTTGGCAGATTCTAGTACATTAAGATAAAAAAAGATCTCCTTGTTCGTCATGTTCTCCTGGTAGACAGCCAAATTTTACAAGAGTTTACTGACACTCCATGCATTAGGAGTAGAAATACCTCATCGCATTTTATGTTCTCCTTATACAACATTTGTAAAAATTTAAAACAAGTTAAAGTGTTAAAAAGTATTTCTCTTGAGTTGGAAAGAGACCTCCTCGTCCATCATGTTCTCTTGCTAGTCAGATAAATTTTACAGGATAGCTAATTCCGTGTATTAGTACCAGAAATACCTCCTAGCACTTTATATTCTCCTAATACAACATTTATAAAAATCTAAAATAAAGTAGTGTTGAAAATATTTACACCCTTCCCTTCCATCATGTTCCCCTGGTAGACCGATGAATTTTGCACAAGTTTGCTAATTAATGTGCTCCATGTGTTAGTAGCAGAATTATCTCCTCGTACTTTATATTTTCCTAATACCAGTATGTGTTGAAAAATATTTCTCTTTAAATGGAAGGAGACCTCTTCGTCCATTATGTTCTCTTGGTAGCCACATAAACTCTACACGAGTTTGGTAATTGATACTTCGTGTATTAGGAACAGAAAAATTCCTCGCACTTTATATTTTCCTATTACAATATTTGTAAAAATTTTAAACAAGTTAAGGCGTTGAAAAATATTTCTCTTGAGATGGAAAGAGACCTCCTCGTCCATCATGTTTTCTTGGTAGTCAGATAAATTTTACATGAGTGCTAATTCCGTATCCGTATCAGAAATACCTCCTCGCTCTATTTATTCTCCTGATACAAAATTTGAAACACGTAAAGGTGTTGAAAAGTAATTCTCTTGAGATGGAACAAACCTCCTCATTTATCATGTTCTCCTGGTAACAGCCAAATTTTATACGAATGTACTGACACTCCGTACATTAGGAGTAGAAATACCTCCTCGCACTTTATGTTCTCCTGATACAAAATTTGTAAAGATTTAAGACAATGTACGGTGTTGAAAAATATTTCTCTTGAAATGGAAGACCTCTTCGTTCATCATCTTCTCCTGGTAAAATTGTAAGACAAGGTGACCTGTTGAAAGTATCCTCCTCGTCCATCGTGTTCTCTTGGTAGCTAAATAAATTGTATAACTGATACTGCGTGTATTAGGAATCCCTCCTCGCACGTTATGTTCTCATGATACAGAATTTCTAAAAATTGAAAGCGAAGCAAGGTGTTGAAAATATTTCCATTGAAATGGACAGATGCCGTCTCGTTCAGCGTGTTCTCCTGGTAGCCAGATTCATTTTATACGAGTTTGCTAACTGATACTCTTTGTATTTGGAGCAGAACTACCTCCTCGGACTTTATATTTTCCTGATACAACATTTATAAAAATTTAAAACAAGTTAAGGTGTTGAAAAGTATTTCTCTTGAGATGGAAGGAGACCTCCTCGTCCATCATGTTCTCTTGGTAGTAATTTTTACACGAGTTTGCGAATTCCGTGTATTAGTATCAGAAATATCTCCTCGCACTATATATTCTCCTGATACAAGTTAAGGTGTTGAAAAGAAATTCTCTTGAGATGGAAAAAACCTCCTCATTCATCATGGTGGCAGCCAAATTTTATACGAATGTACTGACACTCCGTACATTAGGAGTAGAAATACCTCCTCGCACTTTATGTTCTCCTGATACAAAATTTGTAAAGATTTAAGACAATGTACGGTGTTGAAAAATATTTCTTTTGAAATGGAAGATCTCTTCGTCCATCATCTTCTCCTGGTAGCCAGATTGTAAAATTGTAAGACAAGGTAAGCTGTTTAAAAAATATCCTCCTCGTCCATCGTGTTCTCTTGGTAGCTAAATAAATTGTATAACTGATACTGCGTGTATTAAGGGTAGAAGTACTTCCTCGCACTTTATGTTCTTCTGATACAGAATTTCTAAAAATGTAAGGCTAAATATTTCCATTGAAATGGACAGTTGCCTTCTCGTTCATCATGTTTTCCTGAGAGCCAGATAACTGATACTTCGTGTATTAGGAGCAGAAATACCTCCTCGCTCCTTATATTCTCTTGTTATAACATTTATAGAAATTTAAGACCAGATAGAAAGAGTCCTCCTCGTTCATCATCTTCTCCCGAGAACCAGATAAATTTTACACGAGTTTCATAACTGATACTCCGTGTATTATGAGCAGAAATAGAAAGACCTCCTCGTTCATCATGTTTCCCTGGTAAACAGACAAATTTTACACAGTTTGCTGACACACCATGTATTAGGAGTCGAAGTACCTCCTCGCACTTTATGTTCTCCTTATATAGAATTTGTAAAAATTTAAACCAGAGCAAGGCGGTGAAAATATTTCCAGTGAAATGGATAGAGACCTCCTCGTTCATTATGTTGGCCTGTTACCTCCTGATACAAAATTTGTAAAAATTTAAGACAAGGTAAGGTAAGGTGTGCAAATGCAAAGCAGAAGAGAATGGCGCGGTGATAAGGATTGAAAGATGCGTGACGTGTGTATGAAAAACAAGCGGCAAAGATGTGGAAAGACGGCTCGAAAGAAGAGAATAAAGGACCAGCCGTACATCGGGAGTGGTGACAGATTAACGTCAATCAAGGAAGAGAAAACTATATAAAGACGCATCTGATGAATACCGGAGAGAAAGGGGAAAAAACCTGGCAACAGTAGCAGGAACGATTCAGTGGAAATGCTATAATTGTGACGATCCAACACACTTAGCTGGAGATTGTACGAGGTCAAAAAGAACCAACTGCTTTACGTGCGGTAATGCAGGCCGCTTCAGTCGGGAATGTCACAAGTGTTTTATGGGCATGGGCGCGATAGCAAGCAGCATGTGTGTAAAGAGAATAGAAGTGAAAAGGTATAAGTCTTGAATCACGTGAAAGAGTAGAAGAGCGAATGTGTGCACAGCAACGTGAAAGATGAAGGAGGCATAAAATGGAAGTAAATGCTTCTTTTAGTAAGTAATCAAACTAATGCGTTTGGATGTTTTCTCAACAAAACTTAGTGCCTAAACCAGTACCTATATCTTCGCCAATGCGGTTCGAAAAAATAATGGTCCATCTCATCGTGTTCTAGTTAATAGACGGAGACACAGACAGACAGAAACATTTTCTCTTTTTAATAAATAATCGGTCGCTTATTGAGATGTTCCGTGCGTAAATTGAAAATGTGAACAAATCGACTTTGAACACGAAGTGTGCTTATACGCCCCTACGTCTATAAATAATGTTTCATTTAACTAAATGTAGATACTATTAAATGAACGGCCAAACGTCAGTTACATATTATTTATGAAGCGGCCGTAACCATTTAGGTCGAATGCACACAGTACGAAATATGTGTTAAATCAAATAATAATACGAGGTATTATAAGGTACAAAAGTAAAATATATCGATTTCGGCTGGAAATGACGGAAACGTTTGCGGCCGTCAAGGATTCGTATCAGAACAAAACCGAATTCGGATTAAAGTGAGGAAGTAGCGAGAGTTGTTAAAAGTTTGGTACGAATTAGACGGATTATGTACTCCAAACCGGAATGCACTAATGAAAATCCCATTCGCAATTTTCACCTCGAGAACGCGAACATTTTTATACCATCAGATCGGCTTTAGTTTGATCCAATTTATTCAATTTATTGGGCGCACATCATTTTCTTTAGTCGAGGAGGAAAACAATTTACCTACTGTTTTTTTTCCTTTATAAACTTGAAACTACGTGCAGCAAAACTAAGTGCAATCATTTATAAATGAAGCACAATTCATTTCCTCCTTGTTTGTTTAAATCTACTTAGTTAATTTTCAATTGAAAAAAAACAGAAAATGATTTGGGGTTTTTGGCTACTCTTTTGCTCCAATCGGACTCCCTTGTAATTTTTTGGTAGCTTGTGTGTATAAATAAGATGCTGTATTAGAGTTATTCATTGTGGCGAATGCTCTTTAATGATCACCCTGTACCTTACAACGTACACTTACGCACTGCATGTAATACCTACCTAAATAAATGCGATATAATACAAATTTTATAATTAAAAAATGGACCAATGAGATGCGATTGTAACTGTTCTCCTTTCGGCAGAAATGAAAACAAAAGCATATTATCCAACCGCCCGCATTGTATATTGTATCAACATCAAAAAAATCTTTCACATTTTTTACGTAATAACATTCATACTTAATTTATAACGCGTTTCCTAAAAATAATTTCATCAGGAACATTCAACGAGCAATCCGACATTTCCAGTGAAATGGAAGTAATTAATAAAATTCGCAGTTAATTTCAAGCAACGGATTTATTTAAAAAATCTGAATATAGCGAGAGGTCTGAAATGCCACCAGCGCAAACGTGCCCTGAGAGTAATCTCCATTGGTACCGTATGGATCCAAAATGGAGGAGAGTGGTAGCTTCTTTTGGAGCTACTTTCAGAACGTTTAACGAGCATTTAGCAGTATAAACAGGAACAGATCCAGATTTTTTAGTTGACATAAATTCGTTTGACAATGAAAAGTCATATTTATGTTTAATTAGCATATCAAAATCAACACAACTTTGATTTAATTAATCTCAACAACCTTCCCAGTAACTGTGTTGTTATTTATATCTCCCCTCTCGACCTGTACAGAGTACAGATACAAGAGAATCCCTTTTGGGTTGAGGAACGCGCCCTCAAACTTGCAGGGCCTGATCGATCGCTTGAAAACCCTAGTCTGGTCTGGGAACCACCAAATCCCTCACTCCCTTTTACCACCCACAATCAAACCCAGTGGAAAGAACGAACCGGGATCTATAAACCCAACTGGCTATCCTAGCAAAAGTAGACCATTCGAACTGACTCGAGAAACTCGTACCCATTCGTTTTGTGATGAACACCACCCCCTGCCAGACCACGGGATTCACACCCACATATCTGTCGATGGGGCGCAAATTCAGAACGACGGATGACAACTGAGTTATGATAAATATGAACGATCGGAATAATATGAAGAAACTGAGGAATGAGACGGATCCCGAAGAATCTGCAAAAGAAGAATTGTAAAACTCCATATATATGAAGATGGAGCACTTCAAGACTGCAGAATACTAAGAATCTGATGAATTGAAAGAAAATGAAGAAATGAAAGAATTCGGTTCTTCTTGTGGAAGCCTCTTTCAGATCTGAAGGTTTCGAAGAAGCGGATAAATGGAAAATTGAAGAATCTCAAACAATTGGAGAAACGGAAGTATTCAAGGAACTTGCTCATATCGAAGATTGTTACGACTTTTTACGGTTTTTCTTAAAAATACGATCGATCTGAAAAATTTGAAGATTATGGAATCTGTCTCTTGGATCTGAAACCTCCGAAGAATATGGATGAACTGAAAAATGGAGAATTGAAGACTCGGAAAACTCTTAAACAATTGAAGAAACGGAAGATTTCAAGGAAATTCCGAAGAAATGGAAGTTTTTGCGAATTTCATTCTTCTTAAAAATATTGTGGACTTGAAGATTATGGAAGCCTCTCTTGGATCTGAACGCTCCGAAGAATATGGATGAATTGAAAAATGGAAAATTGAAGAATCGGAAAATTCTGAATGATCTGAGGAGCTCATTTGAGATGAAGTATTTGGGTATTTAATCGGAACAATCTCAAACAATCGAAGAAACGGAACAATTCCGAGGAGTCTGAGGAATTGGAAGAATAAAAAACACTCAAATTCCGTAGAAATGGAATTGAAGAAACACCCGAAGAATTTAATGAAACAAGGAATCTGAAGAATTGAAAGAAATGGAAGAATTTAAATAATCTTAAGAATGTGGTGGATCTGAAGAATTGAAAAATTCACAGAATTGGAGACAAACTTTCGCCAGAGGCTCTCCTACCAACGGCGGCTTCGGTTTTCCTTTACACAAAAAAAGAAACGGTATAATTACAAAAAATTGTGCACAACTCTTGTGTAGATAAAGCGCATTTTGTGAGTACCCTCTTCCGACAATCCGTTCTTGAGGTATAAGGGAATATACCCGATCACGATAAGCGGTCGAGGAGGAGAGCCATGGTTGGTAGAAATGAATTACTTTCGTTGGAACCTTTCAGTAGAGTACCATGAAAGATAAAACTAGTTCCACTCCCTCCCCCTCCACCCCGTACTTTGATAGGACAGAAAGAAGGACAGTAGTTGGTAGAAAACAACGGTTGCTTTCGTTGAGACTTTTAATTGGACCCCCCCCCCTCCCCCTCGGGAAAGTTTTAGTACAAACCAATGTCGATGAGACCTTTCATTAGAATACCATGAAGGGTAGAACAGGTCCCCCCCTTTCCAATTTGCTGAAGTTTAACTTGGCACGACTAAAGGTATGCGTATGCAAAATCTTAGACCAATTGGATGTCGTATGTAAAAGTTATGCACGTTTTACTTTCAAAAACAGCATCTCAGAAAATAATTCGTGGGGGGGGGGCCCCTTTGAGACAGCGAAATTTGATGCTTGTAAGGTATAGGCTACTTAAAGCAAAAAATTTCAGGACTCTAGGACCATTCCCCTAGTAGTTGAAAACGGTAGAAGTGGGTCCGGACGGACGGACAAAACGCAAACAATACCACATTTTTTTTAATTGTTAAAAAATGCGCTAAAAAGTGAAATTTAATGAAAGTAAGAAAAAGGAAAATCCATCGGTAGGCTACAAGTCAAAATCTACAGACGTTGACGGCGGCGATAGCCGGCGGAACGGGAGTGCTTCGGGCGCCACCAGAAGTTTTCGCTTTCTCTTGCTTCTGGACAAGTTGCGGTCGGGTAACTCGAATGGAGAACGGCGGTTCCAGGAATCTAAACGGCAAGCGATGAGCGGCTACTGGTGAATGCTAAAACAGAACAGCAATTTCCGTACTCGGGAACAATAAATAATCGGATTCGGTAGCGGTTTCTACGGGAAAGCAATTGCAGATAATAAGACAATATCCTCCCCTTGTAATTAATGAAACGGAATGTAGCAAAAACCTTATCTTGCAATTAACGGAGCGGTAGCAATTACTGTGCAGGAAAAAACAAAAGCTATAGATACGGTGTCGTAAACTTAATTTAAAAGCAAGAATTAAACTGTCTGAATTTAAAACAAATTTACGGAAATCTAACTTACGACAAGCAAAAATGGCAAAGCTCTACATTAAGCGTTTACCTTATAGAAAATTAAAACCGTCTTTAATTAATTACGTCCTTTCCAGATGTCTTAAAAATACGGAACCAGTGTCAAAATTCAAGTTTTTTAAGAGCGCGTCTAACGGATATAATCTCGACTTAATCGGAGGCTGTAACCCATTTAATTAATTACAGTTAATTATCCTTATCCAAATTCGGTAGTTCAGCAATGCTTCCTTGGAATTTTGGGTCAAATCACGTTGATATTTCCGTAAACTGCACGACCTCGCCAATTTTAATGCTGGATTTCGTATACCATTAGAAAACTAAAATTGATTAATGGGTAATTAACGGACCTAAAACTTAATAAGATTAATTCTTCCCTGGCAAAAAGGCTTTCGGTGGCTGTAAACACACTAAATATTCCTACGGGAACGGTTGCAAACGACGGATTAACTGCAGCGGCGACTAGACAAATTTAAAGAGTTTACAACGTCGAAAGAAGGGTTCGGAAGAATGCGAAGAGTTGTTAAGAATCAGGATCGGGTAGATTTAAGGAAATTTGCAGAATGGGTAGTACACAAATTCCGAAGAAGAAGAAGAAGAAACTCGGGAGATTTGGCGAATCCGATTAAACGATACAGTCTAAACAAGTATAAATTGTGCACAACTCTTGTGCAGATAAAGCGCATTTTTTTAACCGAAATATGTTTTGTTTTGACATCACCAATGGATATATTTCTTGCAGACGCCTCAATCGCCCTTTGTGAGTAACCTCTTCCGACAATCCTTTCTTGAGCTATAAGGGAATATACCCGATCACGATAAGAGGTCGAGGAGGAGGGCTATGGTTGGTAGAAATTAATTCCTTTTATTAGAGTACCATGAAGGATAAAACTAGTTCCACTCCCCCCCTCCCCTTCACCCCGTACTTTGATATGAGGAGAGAAAGAAGGGCAGTAGGTGGTAGAAAACGGTTCCTTTCGTTGAGACCTTTAATTAGAATACAATGAGAGGTAAAATGAATTTTAACCCCCCCCCCCCCCTCAGGCCCCGTCGCTCACTGATCTCGAAAAAGAGTCGTACGAGAAAGTTATAGTTTGTACAAACAAATTTATTTCGATGAGACCGTGTATTAGAATCCCATGATGGGTAGAACGTGTGTGTACTCCCCCCCCTCCCCCTACTTTTCAAAAGTGGAACTTGGTACCACTAAAGGCAAACGTACACAAAATGTGTGACCAGTTGGTTGTCGTATGTAAAAGTTATGCACGTTTTACTTTTAAAAACAACACCTCAGGAAATAATTCGTGGGGGGGGGGGCCTTTTAGACACCAAAATTTGATGGCCGTTTGGCACACCTTCAAGGTATAGGCTACCTACTGCAAACAATTCCAGGACTCTAGGACCATTCCCCTAGAAGTAGTTCAAAACGGCAGAAGTGGGCCCGGACGGACGGACGGACAAAACGCAAACAATAGCACATTTTTTTAATTCTTAAAAAATGCTCTGAAAACCTCTATAGGAAGAATATGAAAAATCCGAAGAATCCCTACTATCTGAAGTACAACGGCCTAAAAATCCTGTAGAATCTAAGGTAGAATCAGGAAAAAACTAAGGAATAACCTGAAGAATGTTAAGAATCAAAGTAGCGGAAGAAATGAAAGAATTATACGGAACTGAAAGTCATGATGAATAAGAATGAATGACAGAAAATGAAGAAACTTATAAATCACAGTCTGAACATCCGAAAAAAACTTGAGAATCGGACTAATTGGAAGAGTCTGCATAACCTGAAGAATCCAAGGTATTTGAATGGTCCGAAGAATTGAAAGAAGCGGAAGAATCACAAGAGAATGCGAAGAAATCGATTGATCTTTAAAATAAGATGGATCTCAAGGTTCCGAAGAACGTGAATAGACTGAAAAATGAAAAATCAGAAGAATTTCAAACAATTGACGAATTCGAGGAACTTGAAGAATGAGATGCACTTAAATTTTGTAGAAATGGAGGATTTTATACGAATTGGGAGAATCTGAAAGTGTGTGAAGAATCGGATGAATATGAAGAATGAAACGAATCAAAAAATTTAAAAGAAATGGAAGAATAATCTAAGTAACCTGACAAATTTGGAGAAATCGAAGAGTCTTAAAGAATACCATGGATCTGAAGAATTGGAAAAAATTGGACAATTCGAAGAAAATGGAGAATAAGCATAGAACTGTATTGCAGTTTTGACAGATCTCAAGGATACGAAGAATGGGAAAAAGTTGAATAATCAGACGAAATGGTATTGAACAGTCAAAGAAATCAGCAGAATTTAAGGAATCGGAACAAATCGTTAAGAAGGATTTGAAGAAACCCAGGAAATTGGACGAATACGAAGAAACAAAACAATCTAAAAAGGTTCGATAGGAAAGATCCAAAGAATCCATATCGTCTGAAGTACTTGAAGGGTGTCAAAAAACCTGCGGAATTTGAAGAATTAGAAGAATGAGAAAAAATTGAAGAAATAGACTCTTGTGGAATGTGAAAATATGAAGACTTCGGCAAATCATAAGAAACTGACAGTTATGGTTGGTCCGGCACAACGTGAAGAAACTAAAAAACGGAAACAAATTAAGGAATGAGGCGAATCCGAAACAGTTGAAGAAAGAGAAGAATCTCGAAGAAGATGAATTGAAGAATTCCCAACGTATAAAACTGAAAGACTTAAATTTGAAAGGAAAGGTGGCCTCGATAGATTTCAGAGAAAATTAACCTTGGCGGCCTGCGGTATACCCTACGACATCCAGATTTCTGGTTGAGAAGAGAGGAATAGGGAAAGGGAGAAGAGGCACGCTGGACGTCTGGCAGGCGGAATGGACAAGAAGGTCTTCCTCGTTTCATGGTACCGTGTGTCCGAAGGAAGCGAAGATCAAGATGAGGAGTCAGTTAAGAAGATGCGTTCTGTGTCTTGTAAGTTACACTTGGTTACATAACAACAATATAACGTTGTAATGTGAATGTTATGTAACGACCGTAATCGGGTTAGATTCGCGATCTACAGATGTTTGCACATTCTATAAAAGTAATGCTATTTTAAAGTGCAGTCTAATTAGATATTTGCATTGCTTATCTCTAGCATGCTGCGAATCGGCCATTGTAAAATAAGCGCACAATCATAAATAATGCAATGTTTATAATACACATAATGGAATTTAATACTTCTTCCACCATCGTCGGCGTTCACCTATAATTTCTGTTGCACATGCAAAGTCATTTACATTTCAAAGTGACTTCTAAGTACATTTGCAAATTCAGTAGAGAAATGAACATCGCTATTTGTGGCAATGGAGTCGGAGATCCTTTCAGTTTAACATCACAAGTTTATGTTTTATAATTACATATACAGTAGGTAGGTGCGCAATTAAATTAAATAACTCGACCGTACTTAATGTCGTAACTGCATCGGTTACCGCATCGCATCGCGCCGCACTTTGGGCAATGGGCGAAGGAAAAACTCCTTTTCTTTTCCATCTTGATTAATAATCCTTCATGTGAAAGAAAAGTAATTGTAAAACTGCAAAGCATTTCAGTAATTGTATCACGGCATAATGCACCACTGCAAAGGTTGACCCAGACTCGCCCTCCCCCACACCGTAGTAATTAAAGCTCGCGTATTCTTACATTGTTTTTTTTTTGTTTTCAGGTAAGCCGCAGCATCCGCCTAGCGTCGCCGGTAAGTGCCGCAAATTAATATTCTTCGCGTGTCGTATGCAAATGCACGCATCGCCCTCGACCGTTGTTGGGTTGTTGATCTAGACACCCGGTCAGATTTCGAATGACACTAATGAACGCATTCAACAATTCCGTAACATGTAATTATTACTTTGTTTGTAATCGACAATACCGATTTAATTGGTCGATTCGATACACTCGCGTTTAAGCGAGGGATGTAATTTTTCCCCGACCAAATTAATTTCGCTAAAATTATGCCTGATTAAGAGCTTCGAGGTGAAAATGGAATGGAAATGGTTAGTTAAATATTTACGCGGCGAGTATGAGTGTATCAAGATTAATTTGTAACCCCTTGCGTGTTACTCGCGACAGAATGATGTATTGACGTAGGTCGTCCGCGATCACCCCGTTTAAATGTTTCCATTTGTTCGAAATGGAACTTTTCACGTAAGGTTTTCTCTACATGAACAGGGTAAACAAATCTTAGAACGCCTACTAAATTTTAAAAAAAAATGGTCATATAAAGGTTGAACTATAATTTATAAAAGCAAAATACAAACATAGAAAGGGTAAAGTGGATAAGATGGAGCATATGGCAGGGGACATCCACTCGTACAGAATTTCCCGAACATACCCTGTCGAAAACGTAGGTGACAGGGATGGAAAAATGGAAATTATATACCTTGAACACTTTACACTGAATGATCGTTGAAATAAAGGCGTTCTATAAAGTGGCGTTATAATATGTAATTTAACTTTGCTCAGCGACAGATCATGTAACTTGTTTGCGAAAAATAATTTATTGATATGCCCAGTGGCATGCAATCTGAAGCTTTAGTCTATTATCCGTCACGATTTTCAATTCGAATAAAGCTGACCCTCCAGGTTTATTTGCACGGACCGATTATTGAATCCTCGCTGATTGTTTCCATTTTACGCTGAAAGATGTTTACTGATCTTTACCCAAAGATAAATTTTAAACAAGAGTTTTATGCAATAGGATAATAGAATTCGTTCGTTGTTTAACCTTTTAAGTTTATGGATTTGACAGATTTCGGACCCTGATTAGGTACTACGTTACGCGAAAATCGTTTGGACACATTTACTTATATTCAATATTCTTACGCCATCTAGGTATTTCCTTTGTAATTCCCTAGCTAAATGCAAATTATTCTTGTAATAAGTTTTTTTTACCTAGTTCTATATTTTTGCCACCACAGTGGTATAGATTTCTTATAACAATGGTTTTTGTTTTGCCGACGGAGGTCGTGCAGATTTTCCATGGTACTTTTAATTCTATCCTTCTCAAAGGCCATTCTCACATAAACGCGTCGCTTCGCAGCGCGGCATTTCCTGCTTCCATAAGTTTGCATGTTTTTAATCGCGGAATTCTCACAATAGTAGCGCGTTGCAGCAGAAGCGCTGTATAAGGGCTTTTGGTTTTGGTTGGCACCAGATATCTTTGGAAGTGGTTTCTCTTCTTTCTCTTTTGATGTTCCGTGCCTTGTGCCCCATTGAAAGCGTTTTACGGATTTGTATTTGCACTTAAGGTATGTACAGGGTGAGTAAACGATTGCGCGGAGTAAACTATTATTAATGCCTTGAAGATAAGATGAGTGATAGAGGGCTTTTGTATTATGATATGTTGAATATTCTCCACATTTTAAAAATATTTGGAATTATACGGGGTGCGCCCCACAAAGTAGGGTTTCCAAATGGTACATTTTTTAAATAGAACCCCGTATTTGAATGCATTTTTGAATTCTACGTGTATTTGTACGTCTTTTTTTATTATATGGTTAATATCCGAAAAGCTAGTAGTTTTAAAAGATAATTCGATTTTTAAGAAAAAATGGGCATTTCAAGCGTCAGTATTTGTCAAAATTATTACATTAAATTTTGATTCCAGGTTTTATATCTTTTATGCTGGGTTAAGTAACTAGTAACTATAAACATTAAAAAATAGCTTGCAGGGTGTTTTTTTTCTAGATCCAAAGTTACAAAACTTCATATTAAAAAATCTCACTTTTTTTAATGAAAACACCTGTATATTTTTGTCCTTTTAGTTCCTCCAAAAACCTTCAACTTTTGATAATAATGTCCTATACTTATCTCTGCTAGTTTTCGAAATATCTTGGTTTTCCTGGATTTTATATTCTAATCTTAAATAAGTTATATTGTAATTTACATAATGGTCAGGTGGCCATGCAAAAAAAAGGCAATTTTATCTGCCTGGTTCAAAGCTAAAATCATATTTATTAATCCATTTTTATAATTAATTCATTTTAATAAAAACTGGAGATAAATTGATAGCAAAAACATTAAAAAATATCTTGGTGTTCTACTTTTTATATTTTAATCTGAAATAAGTTCTAATTTACATAAAACGAGGTGAATATGAAAAAAAATGAAACAAATACTCACTGACGGGATGACATTAGGAGTTCAATTTAAATTTGCTTTGTAGTCAAATGTTTTTACTTATTCTCCTGTTTTTGACTTAAAATAGATTGTTTGAAAAATAAATTACCTAATCGATATTATTTTCGTTTTGGACGAGATAGATAAAAATTTCCTTTTTTTGCATGGCCACCTTCTATTATGTAAATTACATATAACTATTTAATATTAGAATATAAAACCCAGGAAAACCAAGGATATTTCGAAAAACTTCAGAGATAAGTATAGGACACATTATTATTCAAAAGTTGAAGGTTTTTGGAAGAGTCAAAATGACAGAAAAATATACAGGCTGTTCCATTTAAAAAAAGTTTGTTTAATCTCGGTATGAGATTAAGATAGTTTGGTGTAGACTGTAAGGCGGCACCCGTCACTGTGCCAATTTGTAGACTCGGAACCTTACACCCCAAATGAGTAGAAACAGCCTAAGCTATAATACTAGTTTCGCATAATATTACACGTTTATATATACACTGTTATTGTCCTAGTTCTACTATTTGTTTACTTACCTCACAGCGATACTATTATTCTATTATTTGCATTTTCATGCCTTACTCAATTAACCTGCTTTCTATATGCATAATCATGATGTCTTAATACCTACTTATTTCTACACGTTAATTATTTAATTAATATTGTTTAATTACAGATTAATCTGGCACAAAGTGAAATTTTTAATATGAAGTTTTGCAACTTTGGACCTACCAAAAAAAAACACCCACCCTGTAAGGTATATTTTATGTTTCAAAGTAGATGAATTTATTTGACTTTTACTTAACCCAGGGCTAAGAATATAAAACAATCGTTATATCGTTGCGCGTCGTCAATATAAACAATGATAATTGGAAAACGTGTCGTAAATGAATACATAATTTGAAACAAATATTCTAATAATTAAATTGAAAAATTATAGTTCAATTTATTATTAGAATATTCGTTTAAATTATGTATCGGTTTTTCAATTACAATTGTTTATATTGACGATATTACTTGCATTTGACAGTATTTATTGATTTAAAGGTATAATTCAGGTAACGTATCAATTTTGACTTTGATGGACATTCAAATTTGGCGCTTTATATGAGCACAACGTGCCCAAATTTTTCTTGTCATAAATCTACCTAAATTAATTTTTGAGTATTGGTATACCACATTATTATTATTTTATTGGTCAGTTTTATACAACGAGTTAGTAACCTAAGGAGCAAACTATTACGATCAGTAACTAAAATTATCAACAAACATTGGCGTAACCAACGTGGAGGTAACAGTTTCAGCTCTATTTTATAGTGAAAAATCGATAAACACGTGAAGTGGAGGTAGTGTTTTCAACTCTCCACATTGTGGAGACATCACAATCGCGTCAATGACTCATGAGTGCTGTCAAAGTTGCCGTAACTTCTTGCAATGAATGAGAATGTAAAACTGGTAGGTTCGGAAAGTGAATGATGTAAAAGCATGAATCATCAATTTCTAGTCTTTGTTAGCCAAATGGAGCCCTAAATAAACAAATTCAAAATGGCCGACAGAATCGCTATCCAAAATAAAGGAAAACATTACTTTTCACTCATGGAGGTATACAAATTAGTCGCACGCTTACATACCAGGTCTGGATGGACGGGCAGACAGACAGAGAACTCACAACAATAAACACTTTTTTTTTAGTTTAAATAAGTACCCGAACAGTGAGTGAGGAGGCGGTGAAAAAAAGGCATAATGATAGCGGAACGAGACGCTGATGAGGATGCATATGAAAGAAGGAGGTGTGAGGAAAAGTAAGATGTAAATTAAGTGCTAAGTGAAGAAAATAAAAGAGGAGAGTTAAGCAAGAAGTGAAAGGAAGGATAGAAAGAGGTATAAAAAAAGAAAGAAACGAGAACAAAGTGTAAGCGGAGAAGAAAGTATGTATATGACTTTAAAATGAAGAAGTGAAGGAAATTCGTTGATGAAGGAGACTCGAAAGAAGCGTGACAAAAAGAAGGGTGGAATGGATGTAATAGAAGAGTGAAGAGAGCGAAAGGGTGCTTTAGGCAGATGAAGAGAAAAGAGATCCGGGAAGTGTAAGGAAATACTCGAAGAGAGGTTAAAAAAGACGCGAAGAAAATAGGCATAAAGAAAAGATCATGTCCATGAACCTAGCAGAGCAAGGTCAGCAGAACTCAATCAAACATATTGTATAATTAGGTGCTAATTAAGTGTCCTATTCCGAATTAAATGCTCCTTTTTTTTTAAATTAATTGTAATAATTAAAAAAAAAGGAGCATTTAATTCGGGAATAGGGCACTTAATTAGCACCTAATTATTCAATACGTTTGATTGTTTCTGCTGGCCTTACTCTGCTAGGTTAATGGACATTAAAGATCCTAAAGGTTCAAACAAAGAAAATCTGAAGAACGAGAAAGGTTCAGAACAATCCGAAGCAGTTGCGTATTTGAAGAACCTGAAGAATCTCAGTCGCTATTGTATGAATATAAAAAATGAAAAGGAATCTGAAACGTGCGAACAAACGAAAAATTCTTGGATTCTTTAAAATCTTTCATTTTTCAAATGCTTGGTATTCTTAGGATACTTCCAATTACGTTGCTCGGGTTTTTCGGATTCTTTCGTTTCCTTTTAGACGAATTCGGGTTCTTCAAATTCTTGATTACTATTACCGTCTATTCAGATTCTCTAGTTCCATCAGAACCTCTATCAGAATCGTTCCTTGGAAAAGATGGCCGAAAAATGTCAAAATCGTTTCTCGTACGAATTAAAAGCTATTACCTATCAGGACCTTGGTATTCCCTGTATGCCAAATATGCCTTTTTTTGGCCCGAAAAAAAATTGTGCCAGATCGACCGGAAATGTTTTCTTATAGAATGTGGCCTGTAGAATCCATAATTTCAAACAGTTCCAAGATCGGGGTACTAGATCAAAAGTTACATTGTCGAAATTGGTTTTTTGCCCATAAACTTTTGATTGAGACGTCTAATCGAAAAAGTACGAATCGTTTTGGATTCTACGCACCAAAATTAATAAGAAAAAGTGTTTCGCAAGAAATTTTGGTGCAGTCGATTTTTTGGTAAAAAAGGAATGGTTATAGACTGCCTTTTTTTGGCCCGAAAAAAAACTATGACTATTGACTGAAACTTTCTCTCACGTGTTACGATCTTCTGGTACAAATTTTCTCTTCCATAAATGTGTCAAGATCACAGAAACTCTAAAATGTAAAAATGTATGATTTGACACTTTTCACGGATTATGTTTTCCTGGTAGAAATTGCCATAAAGTTACAAATATAACTTATTTTGTTTACTTTTCACGAACTGATGCTTTTTGTTTCTAATTTCTGTTTCAAAATAAAACAATCCATAATTCTATATTATCGTATTAAGATCACATAGACACCGGAAGGTGAAAAAGTGATTGAATTATGAATTGTGTTGTTCTTACGAACCTTTCAGAAGAATAAATGAAACCGCAAGAAAGTAAAAACAATGTATTTGTCCTAATGCTCTTAGTATCAGGTTTCACGCAATGTCTCTTGTATCAGGATCACAAGAAACATTTTTTACATCACGTTTTTCTGATAATTGGAAAAAATGTATTGGCTGTGCATGACTCTCCTGATACAAACATATTGCCTCGAATAGAAATTTCTTTATTACATATTGCTGTATTAGGATCACAGAAACTCAAGAAGATTGCAAGTTGCTAACTGAAATTGTTATCAGGATCAGTGGGACGTCATTAGGTGACAAAATTAAATGTTGGCATATTTTCACGTATCAAGTTCTTCTGAAACAAACTGTCCCTTATTATATCAGGATCTCATTTTTGCGTTGCGGATCGGAATTTTCTGTGTATCAGGTAACTAGAGAGATCGTGCACTGTCAACGTTTATGACGCTTTCAATTAGTAACAAATAAACGTGGGTTTACATTGTCAAATGTTGGTGGAAAATGAAGCTGTAGTGGATCTAACCCCGAGCTCCGCGTCTGAATGTCTTATTGTTTCCAGACGAGCGGATGTCGAGGTATTGTTCTAAGGAATTTTCTCACATGCGAGCAGATACAAATAATGAAGAAAATTTGAACGGTCCTTGCTCAGTTTTTTCGACGAAGAAATAAAGGGCACGAAATAAATTAAAAAGGAAAGTTGTTGAAGTGTACGTGTAACGCAAAAACCAAGCGCAAACCGTTCCAAGCAGGAATTGCACAATGCAAAAGGAAGGCTCGAGATATTAAGTTTCTTTTTAACAGTCGGGAGAATACCGGCGCTCTCCTTAACGTTAAACGGGGGAATTAAGTTTGAATTCCCAGATTCTAAAATCCAGATGTTTTGATGAATGCTCCTTTGCAGCGTTCCCTAATCACGAATCCCGCGCGACGTGTATAACAAAGTATCTCTTCAATTATAAGTTCTTTGCGCAATTAGTAGGTGATTAAGAAGCCAAATCCGTCATTCTCAGACTATAATTAAAATTTCAATTACGAATCGTTGCAAAAAGAGAACCTCCCCACAGCCAAATGGGCAAACAATAATACGCAAAAGGGAAAGCTAAATCTAAATTCGATCTCCAAAAGAAAAAACTTCCTCCCGCATAAACGATCTGGATATATTT
>NW_022170738.1:39345750-39534473 GCF_008802855.1 Photinus pyralis | reverse complement strand
GGTCCCACTCAAAAAGCCAAATTTTTAACCTCACAATATGTGAAATAATTTCAAATGGAAGTGTTCTAATTTTTATGCTCGTTTTTATGTCTATATCTCAAACGGTTCGAGCGTGAGAGCTTTGCTTCCATCTTTAATAGCGACCCTGTATAAGCCCAGCAATAATTTAAGATAATGCTTAAATAACGGATATAGTCGAATGTTCCGGGACTTTTACTCTTTAACCCGTGTATATATGTAGAACTTAAGAACAAAATTAGTATTGTACTCACATCTGACCGAGATTAAACCTTATGCGTTCCAGATGTAACCTCGGCATCGATCACGTCGTTGCCCAAAGCCGATCAAAATCGTTATTTATGCATCAATTTTGTTGGGAAAATGACCAAACTCGATTGCTCGATCGATATCCAAGAAGTGATCCATGTGTCTTTTTGGCTAAAAAAATGTCTCAAAATCGTTATGTACCGATTTTCTTGGGAAAAGACCTCGTACCCCGGCGCCTATGTACTTAAGTAGGTTGCGCTGGTAATATTCACATTCATATGTTCTTTGTAACAAGAATGAAGAAACACATTTTTTTAAATGTTTGCGCAGTTTTTGGGCTGTCACGTTTTGGCTCGTTAATTTACGTAGCTGCAAAACAATAGCGACGTTTCTTATATGCTTATGAATGTATGTACAATTTTCAAAGCCATCGGACGTTTGTAAATAAACTTATCGGGCACACAGACAGATAGAACGCAATACCAAATTACTCGCCAAATTATAAACGATCTCGAGGATCGTTAATAATTTAAAAAGCGAACGTGTCAATGTTAAATTCAGTTAAATAATAAAACTTAATTGGCGCAATCGGTAGGTGTATTATGTGTTGTAAAATTCCTCCGTTAGATGTCACCGATTAATCCCTTTTTAATTCCCCTCTTGTTTTGTGCTTCTCCTTGTTCCTATAAAAATGTGACTGTGAAGACTTCGGATCTTAATGCCTGCACCTCTTACCGACCAGAAACCAGAACCATATTCCAAGCCAGATTAGAAACCTGTTTTGTTGTATTCACAGAGAGCTTTCCGTTTTATTTTTTGTAGGTAGACTGTTTGTAGACTTGAACCCAAGTATCATCTCCGTGCTTGCCGCTCGATTCAACTGACTTTGAGGAGGAGTCGCTTGAACCGGGCGGAAGTTTACTTTAAGGGCTGTCGTCAGATAAATCCTTGCCGACCTTATTTGGGAACCATCGAGGCAATATTCTTTTCCTTTTAAGTGAACTACTGTCTGGGTTATATGCACTTGTGCCGGGTCCAGTAAAAACTTGAAATTAAAGTTGAGGAGAAATCTTCCTGTAATTCTTATACCTGCATCCGTTAGTATGTATTGAATAAATATTAGCCGCCCGCAACATCGCGTTCTAGAAATAAAATACGAGGGAAAATTCGTTTATTTTGATGCCATTCAGGTTGACTGGAGGCAGAAAGTTACAAAGTTAAGTTATATATACTTACTTTTCGAGTACTTTCTAAATCTGCAATCCAATATGGTGTTTCATTAAAAAAATGCAAGTTGGATACGCCACTGGAGTACAGCACGCCCATGGCCAAAAATAGTTTTGAAACATGGCGACGGTAATTGTGTACAATTTTGCTTTTTTCAATATCTTTTATGGTAAAGGAATTATGATCCGAGGGATCTTAGATGCTACACCCTGTATACACAAATTTTTTTGTATAGACTTTTGCACTCTCATTTTACTGTAATGCAGTATGCACGAGTTGAACTTTGATAATCAGTATGCACAATTTTTGCAATCATTTAATATACAGGGCAAGTTAAAAAAAACTCGAGAAAAAACTCGGAACGCATATATTGGCTACACGACCAGTATGAATTACTGTCAACAGTTTCTTTTTTTTTTGTTCTTGTTTCTTTATCTTTCCTTTACTTTCGAGTGTATCGAGTTTTTTTTTTGTTTTTTTTTTCGTTTGTCAAGGTCAATGGTAGAACGCTTGATGCAGACCTTTCTGCAATTAGGCGAATTGATCTTTTTGGCTGAGATTGTTTACTTACACATTATATATACGTCTTTTTTTTTGTATTCTACATATATTCAGTCAATAAAGTACAATTATTATTATTATTATTATTATCTCCATTTTTGATGAAACAATTTTTTTAACAATTGCTTATGTAACAAATATTGGTGCATTTAATAATCGTAATGTGTTCTGTTTTCGACTTCGGGTTTAACTTTTTGTTATTAAATGCAACACCCTGTGTATTTTATTGTTATCGGACGCAGAATAACAAACTAGATAATAAGTTTTATTTATGTTCGGTTTTTGTTTTATTCGAAAAGTGATTCCATTTGAAATTATTTCACATATTTTGAGATAAGTAAAAAACATTTTTTGCACACGGTTTTTGAGTGCGACGGCCATCTTGAATTTTCGTGAGAACTAAATCTTAAATTTTGTGAAATTATGGACATTTGACAGATTTTTTTCTCCATTATTTCCTAAATTAACACATTTATGATTCAAGGTAGTAAGAAAGAGAAAAAAGTTGGCTTCCTACTGACGTCTCACATGACCTATGTTGCTATTTAAAAAAAATGCAAGATGGCGGTCGCACTCAAAAACCATGTGTCATTTTTATCCTCAAAATATGTGAAATGAGATGTGAAATAATTTCAAACGGTTCGAGCGTGAGAGCTTTGATAATCGAATGTTCGACGACTTTATACTTACCCTGTATATACATGTACAACCCAAGAACAAAATTAGTATTGTACTTACATCTGACCGTCTGTCCGTCGTTTCGCGCCATAGCTGAGTCCCTAGACCTCGTATCGATTTCGTGTTTTCCATATATTAAACCTTAGGCGTTCCAGATGTGCAACTATCAAAAATTAACTTCGGCATCCATCACATTGTTGCCCAAAGTCTGTCAAAATCGTTATTTATGCATCAAGTTTATTGGGAAAATGACTAAACCCTATTCCTGATGCCCAAGAAGTGATCCATATACATTTTTACCCAAAATATGTCAAATTCGTTATTTATGCATCAATTTTCTTGGGAAAAAACCAAACTCGATTGCTCGACCGTTACCCAAAAAGTGATCCATGTGTATTTTTGGCAAAAAAAATGTCAAAATCGTACCTCGTATCGCGGCGCCTATGATAGTGGGTTGCGCTGGAAATATCCATGTACTTAGTTTTGGTTTTACTTGTTTCATATGTATTCAATTCCTATTTTGAATATCTTTGCAATACTTACAAATATTGGGACATTCAACTGGGAAAATATTAACTAAATAATTAAATATTTATACTACGTTATAAAATATCCTTGAACATATTTGTAAATGTACAAAATAAAAACATTAGCAATACATATATAACAATATAATATTAGAATGGTCCATCATCACGCAGTTTAGTTTTTTAAGACATGGAGCACCAGTCAAAATTAGTGACACGTTCACAAACTCAGAAATAACACTACTATTGTCATCAGGTTTATTTTTAATCGAGAGTCTCGGTTGATGTATGTTCACGTTTAAAACTAATCCAGAATCCTTCTTGGAAATCATCATCCCTTCTTTCAAGACACTGGTTTGGTTTTGTCTTTGGAATTGTACAAACGGCACCGGACTGTGTAAATTTCAACTGTGGAACATGTATATTAAAGGTGTCACTCAATTGTATTAATTTATCCAGGCAGGCACATTGCAAAGGGTTACCGGTTATGAGAAGGTACAAGAATTTGGATCCTATTACGTTCAGCATTTCATCAGATATGTACGTTATGTTATTGTGGTTAGTAGAAACACTAATTGATTTTGAAGGGGCGTAGAAATTAAAGTCAAAATTTTTTAATTTGTTCTCAGTCAAACTCAAATATTTCAAATTTTTTAACCCTTTCAAGGCGTCTTTGTCGACAAACTGTATTTGGTTTTTATCCAACCATAGACGCGTAAGAGATGGAAGCTTGATAAAGGCACCTCGTTGAATGTTGCGCAATCGATTTTGTCCCAAATTTAAAAACTGAAGATCTGGCGTTTTATAAAACCAAGATTGGTCAAAACTTGCCAATGTATTTCCCCTAAGGGACGCTTTAGCTAACTCTGGAAGATTATTAAAAGCACGTGGCGATATATCTTGGATCTTATTATGGTCCAGGTATATTTCCGTTAACGATGGCAAATCTTTGAATGCATTTTCACTAATCCAAGAGAGGTCGTTGCCCTCGAAATTTATTAGATGCAGTTGGGGAAGATCCAAGAACGCCCCTTCCCTTATAATCGCGATGCTGGTATTGACAAAGTCGATAAAAAATCTGCTTGAAATTTTTTGAACCGCACCGTAATTTAAATTTTGAATATTTTGATGTTTTACTTTTATATTGGAAATTTCACCTTTATAAAGAATTTTGTCAGGTGAAATACAACCATTTATTTCTTGACTTTCACCGTTTACCTCCATCATGTTGTAGTCGAAACTAGGCACTTGACATTGCACCGAAAGCTTTATCAAGAACAGTATTACCCACGTTTTGAACATAGCGAAACATTTGGAAATCTAGCACTGTGTATCTTTCTGACGATGCACTACTTTATTGTGGATTTTATCAGATTGGGGAAATTTAAAGGTTATCCAATAACAGAAAATTGTTTTTTGTAGACTTTTGTACTCTCATTTTACTATCAGGCACGAGTTGAACTTTTTGCCACTGTAGTTTATCATATAAGCAAATATATACGATCTATTAATTTTAAATAAATTACAAAGCGAACGTGTTAATTTTAAATCCAATTAAATAATTGGCGCAATCGGTAGGTAGAATTAAAACATGTCTGTTCTTGACCGTTGGTTTCCACCATTTATCTTATACCCACAAAAACGAAGCTACTCAACGTGGAAGTGGGCAGAATTGAAGTTCGAAGCCGTTCCTGATCAAGACAATTTACGTACTGAACACCTGAATGCCGAAGAATAACTTTAGCTCCACCAAGACAATGGCCATTTGACATTCACTAATCAAACAAATCACTAAATTAAAACAACAGACGAACTACCGGTTTCTACGAAGTCTTACAGGTACTCGTACATACATAAACAAGAAGTAAACAGGCAACATGTTACAGGACGGAATCATTCGACAATCAAATCATTAAATATGGATAATGTAACGTAAGATGATCGCTATCCGTTACCTAATATTCCAGATATATTAGATAAACATGGACGTTGCCTGTTAAACGTCGGGCACCTTGTTTGTAAAGAAATACGACGGGTCGCAGAATCCGCAACGAAAAGGTGACGACCACAAAATGACAAAAACGATTAGTTGTTTTAAATGTAAAAAGTCAGGACACAAAACAAACGTGTGTCCGAAACACAAGAAAGAGAGCGGGATGGTGGTGGTCTGGTGGATGTCGTCTGTATTAACGTGGACAGTGGTGCGACCAATGAACCGCAGTATTGCGATGACGCGGCATGCTTAAACTCGCAAGTGACGCAACTGTCACGGAAACAAGTGGTGACAAGAAAGACATGAAGAATTTAGGTCTCATTCGAGGTCTCATTCCATCGAAGTCCGATCCATGTTTCTTCTACATCGGTAAAGGTTGTACCCAGGCCAGCCCCGAAAGACTGCGCAACTCAAGATTTAAATTCAAAACTTTCCCTCCCAAACTAACTGAATCCTGTGGCACATGAGACAAAGCTACCTAACCTGAATAACAAAATAATAGGACTACTTACTACGTTGTGTTTTTAAGAGCCGCTGCAAGCTATGTGATGCTTGTCAGAGTGAGGATCAAGTAAGGAATACAAATACATGCTTTAAAAACGGAGATTTAATCCAAATAATTCACATTGCAAGATTAAATTTAGAAAATGGTAGTTGACCGAGTACAGAGCAATAGGCTGGGGAAAAAAAGAACTGACCGAGAAAAAAACCAGCCAACAAATTAATATTAAACTGTATAGCAAAATTAGTTGTCTGTAATGGCATGAATGCATATTATGATGGTTGTCAAGTAATTTAATATAATGTTGAATCATCATAGACTCCACTGGAATTCCATAAAGAATTAATATTTGACACATAATATAAAAAAAACAATCATTAAAACATTACAATAAATTCGCATATTAAGTTTGGATATTGGATGGCCAGTCCAAATCTCACACCGAGTAGTCTGGTTATGGCATTGTAGGAAAACGCTAGGAGTTGGCCTCTCAGAAGAGCATAGGAAGGATACAAAAAACAAAAGGGCACAATGAGAACACGCCGCACGCTTTTAGCACATCCTTGCGCGAGGGGGTAATACATGAGCAAAATGTTGTACGAAAGACTACCAGTTGCGAAAGACTCCACAGACTGCCATACGACTACCAGTGACTACAAGAGACTACCCCATGAATACCAGAGACTACCAATGAATGCCAGAGACTACCACATGAATACCAGTGATTACTCAAGACTACCACACAGGTGGCAGCGAGATAAGGAGTTGTACCTGGACTGGCGGCCGGTGTTGGGTAAGATCCTTTAATTCTAGATCTAGATACACCTCCAGATACATTAAAAATCATGATGAGTTTCATGTTTTTTTTATGTATGACGCGTCCTGTGTACTGTTGTATGCCAAAGGAAAAGAATTAAATTGAATTGAATGATCTAGATCCAGATCAAAGATCCGCACCTAGATCAAGTTCGTCCTAGAATGATCTAGATCCTTTATAGATCCTTCATATGTAAATCTGATTTACATCGGTGGATTTGATTCATTATTCGGAAAATGCTTAGGTACTTATCTATCTCTCATTCTGTGTAACCCCTTCAGGTTTTACTTTTATCTATGCAAAATTCGCAAAACAGCAAGAAAAATGGTGCGTCAACTTTTGTGAAAAAGTCCTTTTTTGAAAATTATAATTACCACCTACATCTGAATTACTACTTAAGGCAAAGTGGTGTGCTTACCTACATAACAATAAAGTGTTTTTCGGATAATTCGGGTACACCGGCGACGGCATGCCCATGAATCAGTTGTACAGGGTGAGTCGAGGAGTGAGTCAACGATTGCGCGGAGTAACTTAATGCTTTGAAGATAAGATTTTTCGATAGAGTGCTTTTGTATTATGATCTGGTTGAATATTCTCCACATTTTAAAAATATTTGGAATTATACAGGGTGCGCCCACAAAGTAGGGCGCCCAAATGGTACATTTTTTTAAATAGAACCCCCTGTATTAGAATGCATTTTTGAATTCTACGTTTAATTGTACGTCTTTTTTATTACATGGTTCATATTCGAACATACATTCCTTTTAAGAGAATGTCAAAAACTCAATCTATTTACCTTTCTTACCAATTATACAATAAATTGCCATATAATTGGCGCACACTTAATGAATTCAGTCTCAAAAGTAAAATCAAAAGTTACTTGCTAAACAATCCTTGCTACCACTGTGAAGAATTCTTAAATAGTACCATATGTGATAAAGTGTGATAAATCTGTTTAATGTATTCTATGTAGTTTGTCATATCATAATGTTCATGTTTTTTACTTTACACAACTGTTATATTTGTACCTCGATTTGTACCTATATACTTTATATATTTTTGACAATTTATTGTGAGTACATGTTGTATAATAAGCAAATATATTATTATTAAAAGCTAGTAGTTTTAAAGATAATTCCATTTTTTTAAGAAAAATTGGGCATTTGCAAGCGTCAGGTTATTGTCAAAATTATTACTTAAATTTTGATTCCAGGTTTTATATCTTTTATCCTGGGTTAAGTAAAAGTCAAATAAATACATCTACTATAAAACATTAAAAAAATTATATTTATTAATTCATTTTTCTAATAATTTATTTAAGTCTATAAAAACTAGAGAATAAATTTGATAGTAAAAACATAAACAAATATGTTAGTTTTTCTACTTTTTATATTTTAATCTGAAATAAGTTCTAATTTACTTTTACATAATAACGAGCTGAATATGAAAAAAAAATGAAACTAATATCACTGACTGGATGACATTAGAAGTTAAAATAAATTTGCTTTGTAGTCAAATGTTTTTACTTATTCTCCAGTTTTTGGACTCAAAATAAATTGTTTGAAAAATAAATTAATCGATATGATTTTCGTTTTGGACGAGATAGATTAAAATTGCCTTTTTTTGCATGACCTCACTATTATGTAAATTACATATAACTTATTTAAGATCAGAATATAAAACCCAGGAAAACCATGATATTTCGAAAACTATCAGAGATATGTATAGGACATTATTATCAAAAGTTGAAGGTTTTTGGAGGAGCTAAATGCTGACAGAAAAATATACAGGGTGTTCCATTTAAAAAGTGAGGTTTTTTAATATGAAGCTTTGCAACTTTGGACCTACCAAAAAAAACACCCTGTAAGCTATATTTTTAATGTTTCATAGTAGATGTATTTATTTGACTTTTACTTAACCCAGGATAAGATATAAAACCTGGAATCAAAATTTAAGTAATATATGACAATATACTGACGCTTGCAAATGCCCAATTTTTCTTAAAAATCGAATTATCTTTAAAACTACTAGCTTTTCGGATATTAACCATATAATAAAAAAGACGTACAATTACACGTAGAATTCAAAAATGCATTCAAATACAGGGGGTTCTATTTTAAAAAATGTACCATTTGGGCGCCCTACTTTGTGGGCGCACCCTGTATAATTCCAAATATTTTTAAAATGTGGAGAATATTCAACCATATCATAATACAAATGCACTCTATCGAAAAATCTTATCTTCAAGGCATTAAGTTATTCCGCGCAATCGTTGACTCACCCTGTACTGTAAACAATTACCGATACTACCCCCTAAGCTAAACTACCCATTGTGCTAATGAGTATTGACTTTCTGCTTAAAGCTGTCTACTCTTAAAAGGATGGTAAATCCCAAAAACTTGAATGGAACACATTTATTCTTAATATAGAAAGGCGAGATAGAAAGGATTTACTCCGCCAATGTTAAAAACATTTATAACATAAATAAATTAAAATTGATCTTTGGATCTACTAGTGGAAGATCTATTATCTCGTCTACTATAATATAATCTAGATCTAGATACAAGATCATCTTCTAAAAAGGGTCTAGATCCAGATCTAAGATATATGTGATTATCATGGAAACGTTGGCCTCGACCTTGGCATGTTTTTAAACATACAACACAAATACATTATTACTGATTGAATCGCTACCACCTTTAAAACTGAATCGTCACCTTCAATCACCAGCACTGCAATAATCAATCCAATTAATTTAAAAAGTATGCGATTTGATAGACAAAATCACAAAAACCATAGTTTATGCCGGAAATACCTACCTACATACAAGCAAAATGGAAAATAATAAAAAAAGTTAGTAAATGCTGATAGGAATACCAAAGACTACCACCAGAAAACCAGCGATTACCACTGACTACCATGGGAATACCAGAGACTACCACTGATTACCTTCGGAATACCAGTGTCTACCACAGGAATACCAGAAACTACCACGGGAATACCAGAGACTACCCCCTCGTCCTTGCGCAAGTGAGGCCGGGCTTAGCCAGTGCCAGTGGCGGATTTAAATTTTTTGCGCCCCTAGGCACACCGAATGATATACGCCCTTCGAAAAATAATCTTTAAATTTCAATAAATTTTAAGATGCTAATAAAAATCACATTATAACTTGAAATTTTTAAAACTAATATGAATAGAAATACAGTATACCTAATTACAATTTCACACACGGCAAAACTTGCATTGTCGATTATCGTTCTTATAGTTACAGTTTGTTTGAACTATCTACCAATTCCAATTTATTTCATAATTTTAATTAAAATTTTTTTCATTTGTAACTTGTTAGGGGACTTATTTTAAAACTTAAAATATCTAAAATACGAGCTAAAATACATATAGTGCAAAAAAATTCCGCCCCCTAATACTGCCGCCCCTAGGCAAGTGTCTAGTGTGCTTATATGCTACGTCAATTCGAGATTAATTGTCGATATCAAATATAGCACAGTACATCACCCGGTTCAAATAAATAGTAGGAGCATAACGTTAAGTATCACATTACAACAAAACAGTCGTGGCAAAACATTAGTATAAAGTAATTAATTCTCAATGCCAAGTGTAATATGTAACAAACCTAACGTACGTCACTCGCCCCCAGACGAAGCACCCTGTAAATAAACAATAACAAATTCATGTAAAAGAAAGGAAGTGTGCTGTAAGAAATTCAGTTATAAATTAAACATGTAGTATCGGTGTTTCCAAATACAGCATCTTCCACGAATCGCTATAATATTTATTACATCGTTTAATTCTGCATACTCGTATTGAATATCATCCCTAAGAGAACATACTGTATCACATATAAATAAAAAACGTAAATCGGTCAGTAATTCATATTGCGGGTTGGCAGGTAAAACCAGCACTAGGAACAAAGGGATACTGTAAATTGAAAACCAACATGTTTACGTAGAAAACATAATCGAATCTTGCATTTAATTCAAAGTATGATCAGTAGACCCATACAAGGGCATTTGTATTTAGAATGAGTTATAAATGACAATACCCCTGCTGTACGGGAATGGCGTTAATTGCCCAAATAATCTAACACGATCATATAATTACTAGATGGATGCATTAGGCGTAAAGATAAATCGAATACGTCACTATTCGAAACGTAAAAATTACTTCTGCCTTCAACAAAACCACAAATACCTCTGTCTAAATTTCACCTTTAAGCAAATCGTAGACGAAAATTGTTAATACCGACGCGCGGTCATCGGTCGATATGTATCATTAACTGCCCTTGTCTCGCCTTATGATGTTATTGTAAATTATGGGCCATTTGAATGTAGGGCAGAGAAGACAAAAACGCGTGTTCCACGGAAACGAAACAAGGCGCAATCTTGAATTCTTCCGTTGCGCAAGGGCCGGGAGCTTTATATGAGGGTGTCAAAAAACCATATTCTTGAGAAGATTCCTTGCCAAACTAGGATTTAGCAATTCATACGATTTGATTGTGTTCGGTGATAATCGTGGTTCTTTGGCTTTAGCAGGGAATCGAACCTATCACTCCAGATTGACATACGCTATCACTTTGTGCGAGATGTGCTTAAGCGAAGGGAGCTAGTCCATCTCTCTACGGAAACGGCAACGTATTTTTTCGCGAAGTATTCAAGAGGCCTTTGAAAGCGTTCAACGTTACTACTCCAATCTCTTTCTAGCATCAGCCAAATCAGCAATAACGTACGTTGAACGCTAACTTCAAATGCATATTCTATGGTGCGGGACACACTGTATAAAAAAATGCGGATACGATTATTTTTTGGAATGTTTCAGTCTGTCTATTAGTCTATTAACCAACAGTACATTCATTGAGCAACTTTATAAATTATTATAATTTATTTTCAAGACAAGTAACTATTAGAAATAACTTTTTAATATTCAGAATTCAACCCTTTTGCTTAACACTATTGCGCAATGGACAACAAATGAGAATTCCACCAGAAGTAGAATACAATGTTATTGTGATCAAACTTCTGATCGGAATTATTTAACAACGTGTATGCGTTCACGTACAAAACTAACCCAAAATCCCTCTTCGAAATCATCATCACCTCTTTCAAGACACTGGCTTGGTTTTCTCTTTGGAACTGTACAAACTGCGCCGGACTGTTCAAATTCCCACTGTGGAACACTTATATTAAAGGTGTCACTCCATTTTATTATTTTCTCCAAGCATGCGCACTGCAAAGGATTATCGACTATGATCAGTTCCGATAATTGGGGTCGTATTACGTCCAGCACTTCATCAGATATGTACGTTATGTTATTATTGTTAATAGAAACAAACGTCAATTTCGAAGGGGCGTAGAAATTAAACTCAAAACTTTTTAATTTGTTATCAGACAAATCCAAACGTTTCAAATTTCTTAATCCCATAAAGGCGTTTTTGTCGACGATCTCTATTTGATTTAGATCCAAATACAGTCTCTGAATTGAGGGCAGGTTGATAAAGGCAGCTCGTGGAATCTTCCGCAAGCGATTCTCGCCCAAATTTAAGGACTGAAGCACTGGCGTTTTATAAAACCAAGATTGGTCGCAATTTTCCAATTTATTTCTCTCAAGAGACACTGTGGTTAAGTTCGGAAGATTATTAAAGGCACGCGGCGACACATCTGTGATCTTATTATGTTCCAGGTGCACTTCAGTTAACAAAGGCAAATTCCGAAATGCACTTTCACTGATCCAGAAGAGTTCGTTTTCCATGAAATATATTCGAATAAGTTGGGGAAGATCCAAAAAGGCCCCCTCTCTTATAATCTCGACGCTGGTATTGTGAAAGTCGATCTCAAATTTGCTCGAAATTCCCTGCACTGCACCGTGATTTAAATCTTGAATAGCTTGATTTTCTGCACTTATTCGGAAAATTGATGTAAATCCAATGGTGTCAGGCGAAATACAACCGCTTATCGTTGTTGGGGTATCACCATTTGCCACTATTATATTGTTTTTGAAACTGGGAACTTCACACTGTATCGACATTTTTACCAACAACAGTAACAAGCAAGTTTTGAGCATCACGAACCTGTTGGAGTAGCAACTACGCTTCTTTCTGACGATACGCTACTTTATTATAGATTTCACTTAAGTGGGGAAATTGAAAGGTTAAAGGGTGTCGTCCAATACATATCTCGTGAATTAACTAATTATATACCTAAGTAAATGGTACTTTCTAAGTAAATAGTTTAATTGTATTTGTTTTGTACTCTAATTTGGCTGTCATGTACGAATTTACCTGAAAACTGTACCCTCACCCCTTCCTTCCCGGACATTTAAGCTTTCACTTCCCACTTTTACGTTTTTCCTGTTTTCACACCTTTTCCCCTCCAGGCTTTTCTTTCTCTAATACTTGTTCCAATGAATGAAGAATACCAGGAAGGAGCATTACTCAGGTTGTATACAAGAGAGAGTGAGACGGAAGTCGGCCATTTGCAAAAGCCACTTATGACTCATTTTTGTTGTGGTTTTTGCAGTGACATAAAATAATGGTTAGTTGTTGTGCTTGTGGTTGCTCCAAAACGGAAAAAAATAAAAGTTTGGGAATTACATTTCATGTGTAAGTATTGATACCAATATTATTTTTATATAGTAGGTACATGTAAATTTACAAATTTTTTATCGGAATGTAGTTTGAGGTTAGTTAAACAAAAGTCATAGGCGGAGTAGACACATTGTTTTCGTGTAAAATTCTTTATAATTGTATCCTTCTACAACTGTAAGGTAGGTACGCCACTGGAACAGGAAACTACTGTCCGCCATTTGCAAAAGCCATCGTGGTCGCATGTATATTGTTGATATTCTCCTTCCTGGTATTCTTTATTCATTGACTTCTTCCTTTTCTTCACGCCTGAATTCCTCACCTCCCCCTTTTACCACTACCCAAATCCACTTTACAACGTTTTCACTTCTTCTTCGCCCCTCGTTCACGTGTGCTTTCTTTATGCATTCTTTCATCATGTTTGTTACGCGTTTTTCACGTTATTTTCACCAATTACGCATTTCTCCTTCCTCCTTTACGTTTTTGGTTAATAGTGTCAATTTTAAACCTCCAGATCTTCGGATGTCTTCCTTTTGCACTACAATCACGTTTCCTCAAAGTCGTATAATGCCTCTGGCCTGATTTAAACACATAGGTATCACGGAGACCTCGACGGAGACGATTTCTGAATTATCCCTGAACCATTTTACTGAGCCAATGTTAATTAGGGATAAAACCTCGGGAGTTATTAAACACTGTCTCCACTACCACCCGATTCCCACACAAAATCCAGTTTCTGGCTTTGTGCCAACCTCTTATTCCTCGTCTTATACATTGATCTGATGTTAGCTATGCGACAGAGTTTATAGCTGGGGGGATGAGGTGGGGGGCATCGGGTATTTAATTAGGTTTATTGTAAAATTCAGCTCGACCCTAAAAAGCATATGTTGTGATCAATTTTTTTCCATAATAAGGCAACATTCAGTTATTTTTATTTCAGAAAACACATGAGTAACCAAAAAAAAGTGATTTTTTTAAAATGCCAGTGCACCTTTTCATTAGGCTCATTTGATAGAGATTTTTTTTCTCTTTCCGATGATGTAACATGTTAGTACCCTAATACAAGAAAATTTTTCAAAAAAACTTGTAATCACATCTAGAACATTAATCTAGACATCCTACATCAAAATAAAACAAATGAATGTGTACGTTTGTTACCATTTTATTGCTAATTTCATTTTGCCTTCAAGGTTTAATAAGACACGTACACTTTGTTTTATTTTGATGTAGGATATCTAGATTAATGTTATTGATGTGATTATTATAAATTTTTTTGAAAAATTTTCTTGTATAAGAGTACTAACATGTTATACCTATCATCGAAAAGAGAAAAAAATCTCTATCAAATGAGCCTAATGAAAAGGTGCACTGCCATTTAACAAAATTCAATTGTTTTTAGTTACTCATTTGATTTCTGAAATAAAAACAACTGAATGTTGCATTAGTATGGGAAATCAAATGTTAAACAACTTGCATATAGAAAAATGTTGTATACAGTTGATATTTACCGAGATATATACTATACTCCATATACAGGGTGGGCCATTAGTGTGTGGGTGGAAGATTGTGGGTTTATTAACGCGCATACTTAAAATTCATTGTGGGGCAATGTTGAAAGACCCTTCAGGCTACAACCTACAATATTTTCAACGTAATTGCAATTGTTATACAGGGTGATTTATAACAAACTTTCATTTTTTTTAATGGAACCCTCTGTATATTGTTACATATTTGGATTCCTTGATCAATTATAGTGTGACTTTATGTATTACACATGATGTCTAAAATGATTCGTTTAGCCGCAATTCGTCGTTTTTTCAAAAAGTAGATGTCCAGTAAAAATTGAATATCGCAGTTATCATAAAACTTAGAAGGCCCTGACTTTGCAGTGGTTACTAATCATGAAATGTACTAAATTCTTCTTTTGTCTTAAAAGAAATTACTCCGTCAATTTTCAAAATTTCAATCAAAGGCAACTTGATTTTGTTTAAATGGAACTACCAAGTTTTTTTTATCGCATCAAATGTAGGATTTTATTACCTTGTTAACAATATAAGCATGTCGATATTTATCTTTTACATATTTTTTGTAATTCAACAATTTCTAATAATTCACAGTGTTTTTCGATTTCCAAAGCCTCTCAGTAATTAATAGGCCGTTAAAAATTATAAACAATTGAATTTATAAAAAATTTACTCCAAATAAAATACTTAAAAAAATCAAAATAAAAAGTTTAAATAAAAATAAGAGAAAAATAATTATTTCAATAAATGTTCAAGACCACACCTCCCAGGAAATTGTTGATTCAGCCATTATTAACGTTTATAGCAAAATGAGGTAGGGCACCATCGTGCTGAAACCACATTTCTTCTACGATGTCCACCAGAACATTTTGAAGAAGAGCAACAAAAAAAGTACTTAAAAATTAATAGTAAAGAGCACCGTTTAAAATATGTTATTCAAATTCCATTTTGCTAACACAACAATCAACAACAGAATTATAAATGCTAATAAACTAAACTGACAGATGATATTCCATTTTATTGTGTGTTATTATTTTCTAATATGGCTTTCATGGCTTACTATTCAAATTGATTTATTTATAAGTTCACGCATTGGTTTAAATGCAAATTAATTATTTTATCTTTTAAAATGGGCTACGACAAACAACCGTTTTTGTTTTGTTGGGGATAAATGTTTTATCATTTGAATTGGTGTTATTAATTTTTAACGGCCTACTAATTACTGAGAGGCTTTAAAAATCGCAAAAACACTGAATTATTTGAAATTGTTGAATTACAAAAAATAGGTAAGAGATACATACCGACATGCTTATATCAGTTATATCATTAGAAAGGTAATAAACTTTTACATTTCATGCAATAAAAAAAACTTTGTAGTTCCATTCAAAAAAATCAAGTTACCTCTGATTGAAATTTTGAAAATTGACGGAGTGAATTCTTTTAACACAAAAAAGAGTTATCGAGTTTTGAAAATCAAAGGTATATTGAATGAAGAACAATAATTAATGACATCATGAATTTTTTGTGAAGACTGTTATGATTGTTCGGAATCATTAATTATCGTTTTTTGTTCAATTATTAATGAATTTTAAAATAATGGCGTTTATTTACAAAACTCGATAACCCGGAAACGATTGAATTTAGGTACATTATTACAAATTTTGCTTAAAAATTGAGAGAAGAATTGAAATATTTAATTATATACAGGGTGTTTCATTAAAAAAATTAATTTTGGTGTGCCGCGCTTTTATGATCAACCCTGTATAATTAAAATTATTACTGCCTAGTAGACATTGAAGAACGCCAAAACTTTCGTATACGTTTTTCGATATCTTGTATATTTTTTCCCGATAATAGACCGTTTTCAGACTTATCAACCATCCTGTATTGTTGCAAAAATATGGCTAAAAATATTTTAGTAAAGGAATCACGATCTTTACTATTTCACAAAATATTGGCACCCGAAGTGTCGAAGATAACCTTAACAATAAATTTTGCACTAAATTGAAACATACTTTGTGATTATGGAATAAACAATATATTTCCGTATTTGCATAGTTAAGCGATAACGTGTTTTGCAATAGAAACTTACGTGGGTTAGAGGGCAGGCGATATCTCGTCAATGTGGGAAACGAAGTCTCTTTCACAATTTTCGTGATAACCTCTCGAATGATTTTAAAAGCACTTGTAAATTTTTTTAAGAGCTTATCAAAAAATCCGCATTGCATTAAAAGGTCTTTGAACTGTTGGAAGACTCGCTGAATAATCTTTGTAGCAGTTCTGAAAAAAAGGTCCCGAACTCCAGAAAAATCGGCGGAAACTTCCGAAAAGATTACTCATTGATATCTCTGATACAACAGGGCGGAACCTCTCAATTTGTACAGTATTCATGTACAATTGTGAGGGTGGTCGACACAGTAACAAACAATTTCCGAAGGGTTACCACTTTGAGGGGTCGATGGGAACCCTTTTTGTAAAGGTTCGAACCACATAAAGTTATACATTTTGCAACTTGAATTTTTACAAAAATTTTTCTTGAAGCTATCCAAAATGCATGGGGAACTAAAAAATGTGGGGTGTGAAGCACCATTAAAGAAGCTAGTTATTTTGACAGTTTGAGAAACCGTGGCAACCTTTACCACTAATTTTTTTGCGCATTTTTTAAGAATTAAAAAAATGTGCTATTGTTCACCCGTCCAGACCCACTTCTACCGTTTTGAACTACTTCTAGGGAAATGGATCTTTTGCAGTATGTAGCCTATACCTTGAAGGTGTGCCAGACGGGCATCAAATCTCGCTGTCTAAAAGCCCCCCCCCCCCCCACGAATTATTTGCTGTTTTTGAAAGTAAAACGTGCATAACTTTTACATACGACAACCAATTGGTCTCAGATTTTGCATACGCATTACTTTAATAGTGCCAAGTTACACTTTAGAAAATGGGGGGGGGGGGTTCTACCCTTCATGGTATTCTGATAAAGGTCTCATCGAAATAAATTGGTTTGTACAAACTATAACTTTCCCGTGCGGCCTGAAGGGGGGAGGGGGGTTAAAAATTAATGTTATCTCATTGTATTCTAATTAAAGGTCTCAACGAAAGGAACCGTTTTCTACTAACTACTGTCCTTCTTTCTGTCCTCGTTATCAAAGTACGGGGTGGTGGGGGAAGGGGGGGGAGTGGAATTAGTTTTATCCTTCATGGTACTCTAATGAAAGGTCTCAACGAAAGGAATTAATTTCTATCAACTATAGCCCTCCTCCTCGACCTCTTATCGTGGTCGGGTATATTCCCTATACCTCAAGAACGGATTGTCGGAAGAGGGTACTCACAAAGGGCGTGATGTCAAAACAAAAGCTATGTCGGTTTAAAAAAACGTACTTTTAGAGTTGTGCACAGTTTATAGGTACTTGTTTAGAACACGAACGGCTTAACATTGCTATAATATAACAATCCACCTAGTCTCGAAATTTGTGCCACCAACGTTCTGCTAACTTCACGGACCCCAAAATTATAGCGTATCGACGGACCTCTAGTGATAGGTACAAGAAAATTCATTAAATCATCTTGAGGAATTTGACCAAAATTGTCACGAAAGAATTTTTTCCTAATCAAAATCAGGACAATAAAGCTTTTATTTGGGAGTGTGCCCTCATTTGTACGTAATTAAAATCCCATAGCCGTACCAATCAAAGATAATGACTGTGGGTAGGTATACACGTAGAAGTAAATACAATACGTACTTACCCGTTATCTGTTGATTTGCCAGTCTCGAACCTCAAGAGAGAAAATCCTCCTGTAGACGCCGAAGCTCATCTCCGCAAACGTGATTAAGATTTACGTTACGCCTATATATTTCTGTGTAGAGATTATTGGATTAATTTCTCCATCTTCTGTTTGTTTACCTTTGGGTGGCGTGGGCGCAAGGTAATTTATTTACAGATTAGGTTGCGGGTATCAAAAATAAATCGGATGGAATTGTTTACGACTTCCGTACAGTCCTGCACGTTTATTGACATTAAGTTACACGATACGTTTTTGCGGTGCGGCGAAAGGTGTTTATTGCGATCTTTCGCTTTAATTAATACGAGATTTCCCCGGTCGGAATCAATTCCGTTTACGGACACGAAGTCTCTTAATAACGACTTCTAGAACGGTCATCGTGAGAACGCGTAGGGAATTTTTCTTTTCGTTTTCCAGTTTTATTACCATAGGTACAAGTTGGTTGATTTACGACCAGTTTTTTAAGAGCGGTATGCTACGTTCCCGACGCCGTGCATAAGGATACATTATTTTCTAGTGTTTTTTTCGCGAGAATTATGTATACTTTACTCAATTAGAAAGCATCAAGGGAGGGTTGTCAAAAAGTTTTTTAATTTTTGGTTTCTTAAACGTTAATTTTTCTAAGTAATAGTCTTTGTGATCCCTTTGATGAAGGTGATCCTGAGACCTGAGATCTAAAACGACTGTATCATCAGTTGATGGATTAATTCATTAGGGGTGTGTAAGCGATTAGCTCACCAAATGCCTGAGGGTTGGTGCTACTACGGACACGTTTTATCCTGCATATTATCGTCTTCTTGCGGCTCGTTAATTATTTCCCTCTCGAGCCCTCTTCTCGCAATTTCTGGGGAGTTTGTGGGTGTGATAGTTCAACGGTATTGGGGCATCTATTGGCAAGGTGTCCTTAGTTTTTACAAGAGAAGCACTGCATTTCATCTGTCGATATGAATACACGAGAATAGTTGTCTTGGTAATTGTTAAGTGTGCTAGAAGGTAATGTATCGTTATCATCAAAGGCAACATAAGTGTATCGCCGAAAGCTGCACAGTGAAACAATCTACGTACAGGAATAAAAATATCACTTACTATAACGCCTTTGTGATCAGAAATAAAGTCGTCAACAACTGTCTTACTACTTCAGGGGTCGTCCGTTATTCACGTAATGTTTAACAAACCCTCTCCTCCTCCTGGTGATACGTGGCGAGGTTTAAAATCCCCCTCTCCTATCCAAAATCAAGTGTATTTTTTAGTACAAAGTATCTTAAAAAGTTAAGTGCCTATAATCTAATTTACCTAATTCTAGAAAATTAAGGATCGTGATGAAAATGTCCAGACAGACATTAAGGTAGCAAGTTCTAATGATAAATACACGTGATTATCTCACTAAACCCTTGTGATATTTCGTGATTTTTGACCCCCCTCCCCTCTCGACTTTTCGTGATTAATGGACGATCTCTAAGCGTTTGCTTTTTAGCGCATTTCCACAAAAATTTTAAAAAATGCGCTATTGTGGCCACTTTGTCCGTCCGTCCGCTCTTTCGTTGAGACGCTACTAGGTTTTTTATCTTAAGAGCTATTTACTTTTTTCGTTATTTGGTTCGTTATGGTGTCGAGGTTTGCACCAAGGAAGGAATTTTTTCTGCGTTTATTGCTAAAAAAGTTATTGTAAAAAAACCAAAAAACCGTTTTTTACATGTTCCATAATTTTACACTTTTGCCGTTTATTAACGATTCTAGAGATCGTTTATAATTTTGTATTGCTATCTGTCGTCTGTCTGTTGGTCTGTCCGTCTGTTCCTTTGTCTGTCAGCACATAATACATCCACAATTCTGATACAAGATTAGCTTTTAAAATGCTCCTCCCCCCTCCCCATTGGACCAACGGTGAGTTCTGGAAAATTCAACAATATCCTATATGCCTTTAAATTTATTGAAAGACTCTTTCTGGTACAATGTTGTCAAATATTGTAGCATCAGGATCACAGAAAGACAATGTTTTCTGATGCATTTTTAGCGCATTTTTTAAACATTAAACAGATGTGCTATTGTTTACGTTTTGTCCGTCCGTCCGTTCGGATCCACTTCTGCCGTGTTGAACTACGTTCTAGAATTTTTGGCTATACCTTGAAGGTGTGCCGGACGCTGGTTTGGGGGTGGGGGGGGGGGGCATGAATTATTTCCTGAGATGCTGTTTTTGAAAGTCAAACGCGCATAGTTTTTACATGCGACAACCAATTGGTCTTGGATTTTGCACACGCATGCCTTTAGTGGTTCCAAATGAAGCTTAGAAAAATGGGGGGGGGGGGCACACGGTTTATCCTTCGTATTTTAATTCAAGGTTTCCACAAAGGGAACTCTTTTACCAACTACCGCCCTTCTTTTTTTGCCTCTTATTAAAATAGAGCGGAAGGGGAAGGGGGGCTGATTACTTCCTTCACTCTAATGAAAGGTCTCAACGAAGGAGATTAATTTTTACCAACCATGCCCCCTTCTCCTCGACCTCATATCCTGATCGGTTATAATTATTATCGCAAAAACGCATTGTGGGAGGAGAGTACTGACAAAGACAAAGTCAATCGTCTGAGCGAGACAATATCTATTGTTGAAGTGGAAGCGAATATCTTGAAAACGAAATGTCGGAAGACGGTACTTATAAAGGGCAAGTGGGGCGGGGCGTCTGGACGAGACACATTCACTGGTGATGTGAAAAACTTTTTTAATACTTTGGGGGTACATTTCACCCTGTCAGACGGGGGGCAGTAGGTGATTATTAATTTTTTAAAGATACTAAGGGTAAATTAAAATGGTTTTGTAATGGTCCTAAGGGAGAATTTAAAATGAATTTTGGCTTAGTTGCTGGAAAATGGATGCTGTGCGGGAGCGCATGCGCAAATTTGTTGCCACTGGCCGTTCGGTTCTTTTTCGGCATTTTGGCTGCTAACTTCACACGGTACACGTCTATGTATCCGCTGTTACAGAGTAATTCTAGACTTTGAGAACATCCTGTCATGTCGTTGAAACTAAATAGATAATACAAACAAGTACAAATTGTGCACAACCCTTGTGCAGGTAAAGCGAAATTTTTTCCATAAATAAGAAAGTTGACACTGCACATCCTACACAAAACCAAATTTTTGAAAATGGCGCTACATTTGCTTTTATTCCTAGTGGGTATGTATCAAATTTCATTTGAATGCCTCCATAAATAAGAAAGTTGGCACTGCGCATGCGCAAAACGAAATTTTGAAACTGGCGTTAAATTTGGTTTTATTCCAAGTGGCTATGTATCAAATTTTATTTAAATGCCTAATGGTTATATTTCTTCCGAACGTCCCAATCGCCCTTTGTAGGTACTTTCCTTTGACAATTCAGTCTTAAGATAATATAAGGAATTATAACCGATCACGACAAGGGATCGAGGAGGAAGACTATGGTTAGTATAAATTAATTCCTTTCGTTGAGACCTTTCACTAGAGTACCATGAAGGATAAAACTAGTGTCCCTCCCTCCACCCCGTACTTTGATAAGAGGCCAGAAAAAAGGGCAGTACTTTGTAGAAAACTGTTCCTTTCGTTGAGACCTTTAATTATAATACAATGAGAGATAAAATTCATTTTTAACCACACCCCCTCTCATGCCCCGTCGTTCACTGATCTCGCAAAAGAGTCCCACGGGAAAGTTATAGTTTGTACAAACCAATTTATTTCGATGAGACCTTTCATTAGAATGCCATAAAGGGTAGAACATGTGTTAACCCCCCCCCCCCCCCCATTTTCTAAAGTTTAACTTGGCACCACTAAAGGCATGCGTATGCATAATCTGAGACCAATTGGTTGTCGTATGTAGAAGTTACGCAAGTTTACTTTCAAAAACAGCATCTCAGGAAATAATTAGTGGGGGGGGGGGGGGCTTTTAGACAGCGAAATTTGATTATGGCCGTCTGGCACACCTTCAAGGTGTAGGCTACCAGGACTCCTAAGACCATTCCCCTAGAAGTAGTTCAAAACGGTAGAAGTGGGTCCGGACAAAGCGCAAACAATAGCACATTTTTTTTAATCTTTAAAAAATGCGCTAAAAATACGAAGGGTACTTACTACAAGTGCACACTGCTTCATTTACTATTTTATATGCGTTCAAATTTTGTTCTCGTAATGTTTTTATTTATTTTTAAATGGGAATCTCCACGATAGGAAAGGTTATCCTAATGGAAATTAAGTTCTAAAAATGTTCCTGATCGCATGTGTGATACTATGACCTTAGTTACTCATTTACTTACTGATAACAGTACATTTTTAGCAAAATACAGCTTCAGTTAAATGGAATATCCACGATAGCGTATTAGCAATTTGTTTCGAAGACAAGATATTTAGATATCTGCTCGGCTTTTTGGGTAATTCCACAGCTTTAAATTGTTTAATTTTAGATGTCTAAAGTCGACGAAATACGAGAGACGTGTAGGAAGACAAACGGGAAATATTCGATTCGGTTCAAAGGACCAATTTCACACCGACGTTTTTGCAAATTATTTCCATTGTATAGGTTCTGACAATGCGAAAGTGCTTTAAAGCAAGATAGAATAGATTGGTGCAAAGTGCTTCACTCGCTGCTTCAGTAATGATTAATAATTTTAGCGCATTTTCCGAAGCAGCCGCTTTCTCTGTTCGTCCGCCCTGCCACTTCGGTTTTTTTTGTAATCGGTGTATGCGCAGTCAATTTTTTTACTTATAGAAATATTTTAATCAAAGATGCTTTTAGTAAAAGCAAACGTATCGCATATGTTTACAACATTAGATTAATATGCCCATGCATAGGATGCGCAATATCAACATGTCGAGATGTCTTTTTGAAACTTTAAATTACAGATGCTTCCGTTAAAAGCAAACATATCTCATATTGTAAACATTAGATGTGCTTATGCGCAGTCTTAACTTCCTTATTTATGAAGATATTTCTTTGAAATTTTGACCACAGATGCTTCTAGTAAAGGCAAACACATCGCGAATTGCAAAAATAAGATGCGCGAATATCAACTTTATTTTATTTATTGGGATATTTCTTTGAAATTATAGATTGTTGATTTTGAATTTTCAAAATTCTGCAAATTATTCCAGTCACTTATTTACGATGTTGATCGTAAAGAACCAAACTCTACGAGGTTATTTTTGAAGAATTTGGGACCCATTGTAAAACCATGTGGAACACCAATTGACTTCCCGTTTATTGCAGTTATTTGTACCTACAGCATAGAAATATTAAAAAAAATTGCGGTGGCTAGCACAGATACCACCTGCGCATGCGCGATTCTGTCCTTTTATCTCTATATACCAAATTTGGTTCCAATCGGTTCAGCCGTTTAGCCGGAAATGAGAGTACAGACAGACCGACATCATCGAGATTTTGTTTCATTCGGATTCCAGGCGCTTCAAAACGTGTATTTCCGTAAAAAAGTGGAGGGTCCTTTTTTCCCCCCAATGCAATTACGTACGGGTGGTAAAAAACATCATCTAGGACACGCAAATGTTGGGCATTTAATTACCCCGTAATGCAGGGAAACATGCTCAGGTGTTGTAATTACGTGATCCCGATATCAAAACGGCTATAAGGGTGCACTTACATAACAGACGATGTGTCGTAATCATGGCAGCGCTACGCAAATTACACCACTTGCTTCGAGTGATATTTGCGAAATTGATGTTAAAACACAATTAAGCGCCTTGGATGACTGCATAATCACTTACAGTAATTGAAATCTTCTTAATTATTGACTGCGACTGAAACGGCATTATCCGTTCGGTTAAACTACTCGGTCACTAGATATAGAAAGTACCGCAATCATCCGCCATTTTTGGGCAAATTTGCTGCCAACTTAAAAAAATTGACAAATAAAATCTGAATAGCTGTCATTTTTTATAACCTAACTTCATAGTACTGTCATGTTTTATAAAAAAATCATGCGTTCTCTCTCTAACACACGAGCCCAATGGATTGCGGTACTTTTTAGCGCATTTTTGCAAAAAATTTTTTTTGTAAAAAGTAGCTTTTAATCTCACTTTGGCTGGCTGGCTGGCTGGCTGGCTGGCTGGCTGGATGGATGGCTGGCTGGCTGGCTGGCTGGCTGGCTGGCTGGCTGGCAGCAAATGTGGGCGCGTAGAAGAACTCTTGTAGAAAGGCAACGGGTGTACGTGTATCTACAGGGCCGTGAAATTTGTCAACCTTAGGGACATGGCTACATGATGTGGTGTTGGCGACATCTGGGCGTCATCCTCGAGCGTAGTATACTAACGTGAAGGTTTTTCAGTTTTTTCCTATCTTCTACTACAGTTTTGGTCCGATTCTTTTGAAATTGGTGTCGTCGGAAAGATGTTGTAAACGCGCACAACTCCTGCGTGGCGGAATTTTGTTTTTTGTCATAGGGGCGAAATTAACGACCTTTTGCGAGGCGGCGCGCGCGTCTTCGAGAAGTAGCCAGGCGCCTTTTACCTTCCGTTGCGAACTCACGCGGTTTAACGTTTCGTGAATCTCGAATCGCTGTCTCTCTTTCTCGTGTCGCCAATAGAAGTGAATTGCGAGTGAACGGGACGTCGGAAGGGGGTACCGTCAACGGAAATGTGGTAGCCCCCGACACGATCTTCCTGATGGTGGAGTCAAATCTTCAAACGCGAATTGCGGGTGAACGGGACGTCGGAAGTGGGTACCGTAAAAGGGAATGTAGTAGCCCGCGACACGATCTCACTGATGGTGGAGTCAAATCTTCAATCGCGAATTGCGGGTGAACGGGACGTCGGAAGGGGGTACCGTCAAAGGAAATGGGGTAGCCCCCGACACGATTTTCCTGATGGGGGAGTCAAATCTTCAAACGCGAACGCGAATTGCTGGTGAACGGGACGTCGGAAGGAGGTACCGTCAAAGGGAATGTGGTAGCCCCCGACACGATCTTCCTGATGGTGGAGTCAAATCTTCAAACGCGAATTGCGGGTGAACGGGACGTCGGAAGTGGGTACCGTAAAAGGGAATGTGGTAGCCCGCGACACGATCTCACTGATGGTGGTGTCAAATCTTCAATCGCGAATTGCGGGTGAACGGGACGTCGGAAGGGGGTACCGTCAAAGGAAATGTGGTAGCCCCCGACACGATCTTCCTGATGGTGGAGTCAAATCTTCAAACGCGAATTGCGGGTGAACCGAACGTCGGAAGTGGGTACCGTCAAAGGGAATGTGGTAGCCCCGACACGATCTTCCTGATGGTGGAGTCAAATCTTTAAAAGCGAATTGCGGGTGCACGAGGAAAGTGGGAAGCGGTTAGTGAATGTAGTAGCCTTCGACAAGATCTGTTATTGATGGTTGAATCGAAAGTGGCTAATAGAATACTGATCTGCCACACAAAAATGCGCTGAAGTCCCTTCGATCTCAAACGAGGACTTTGATAATTTTTATATTTAGTGACTTTACGTTCGGTTACATTTCGGCGACATCTGTCGAGGTAAACTTGGACGAAAAAAAACGGACGGATTAAGCTAATTGCGTTTTTCCCCCTCAAAATAGTTTGGTTACTCCCGAAACAATTTAATTGATATAACGGAGCCCTTTTTTTGGTTAATTACGGCGACGTTTCGGTTCATGGATTTTGCGTACGGGCCGAGTCGAAAAATAAAATATAAATCACAATCACATTTAAATCTGACGTATTTACGACTAAACGCAAAACTCGACAATATGCTCGAGCGAATAAATTTTGCAGGGAAATCTGGAAAACTCGAATGTGTTTCCGCGTCTTTTCCTTGTCGTTCTTTATACGGCTTATTAAATAAAGCAATTATTTCTACTGCCTGTTTTTCGCACCCTCTATGTGTAGTTCTAATCATATTCGCAAATGAAAGTTAGTGTGGGGCACGATACCTGGAACTATTAATGTAAATAGGTTAAGGGCCATTTTGCTAAGTGCATCAATAAACCACCTGATGTGAAATTCAAAATTTAGGGGCGCATCAACATATCCAGCAACCACTATACTCTTCGCTTCGCGGTAAAAACGACGTCTAGGCATTTACCGTATAGGGTGACCACATTTGGTCGTTAGCATGGAAGTGATAGTCTCCACATTTTTTGTTCCATTTCTTTCGATTCTTCAGGTTTTTTCCGTTTTGCAATTTATTCATATCCTTCGGAAACTTCAGATCCAAGAGAGCTTCCACATTTCTTCAGATTTTGTTAGATCCACCTTATTTTTAAGATCAATCTCGAGATCAACGGAAGTCTTCATTTCTTCGCATTCTACCGTTTCTTTAAATTCTTCCGACCATTCAAATATTTCGGATTCTTCATGTTATACAGACTTCATTTCAATTCGTTCCATTCTGATGGTTCTTCGGATGCATCAGATTTAAGGTGATTCGCATTCTTCTTTAATTTATTCCGAATTTAAGTACTTTAGTTTTATACTCTTGGAATTTTTTTGCGATACTTTAGATCTTTAACATTCTTCATGCTTCATTGCTTAGATTTTTTTTGATTCTTCAAATTCCTCGGGTTCCACAGGTTTTTTAGGCTGCTGTACTTGAGATGGTTGGATTCTTCGAATCTGTCGTATTCCTCCTAACTTATTTAGATTGTTTTCGTTTTTTTTTGGATTCGCCCAATCTTAAAGATTTCTTCGGAATTTGTGTACTCCCTATTCTTCAAAATTTTTAAATTTCAAAAATCCGGACTCTTTGCATTCTTCAGGATCTTTGAACTCTTCAAATACATCGAATGCATCAGATTCTGAAAATTATTCAGATTTATTATTTTTCTATTTCTTTCAATGGTTTTTCTTCTTTTTTTGAGTTTATTCATGTTCGTCGAAACCTTCAATGTAAATGTTTCTTGAAATTCTTCTCGTTCTTCCGATCTTCTGATTCATCCCTATTGTTAAGATCATTTCCCATTTCTTCGATTTTTTCCAATTCATCAGACTCCTTATATTCAGGTTTCAGAATCGTAAATGTTCCGATTCCTGAAATTCATCAGATCAATCGTATTCCTTAGGACTTCCGATTCACAGATTTCTTCAAATTGGTCACCTACTTGGATTATAGTGATTCTTTAAACTCTCGAGATTGTTCGGGTCATTCAATTTTTTTTATTCTTCCATTTCTTTCGATTCATTTCATTCGCTCGATTCTTACGTTAATTCAATTGTTTTAAATTCTCTCCCCTTTTTCAGTTTATTCATATTCTTCGGAATCTTCAGATCCAAGAAAGCTTCCACATCAGTTCTTCAGATTTTTTAGATCCACCCTATTTTTAGGTCAATCGGATTCTTCATTTCATCGCAATCTTTCGGTTCTTCGGGCTCTTGTGATTGTTCCGTTTCTTTAAATTCTTCGGACCATTCCAAAACTTTGGATTCCTCGGGTTTGATTCTTCCAATTAATTCATTCATTCTTAAGTTTCTTCGGACTTGAGATTGTTCGCATTCGTATTCTTCTCTTTCTTCGACTGTTTTAGATTCGCACCATTCTTTAATTTTCTTCAATTTTTCAGTTGCATATAATTCTCCGGATTCTTCTTTTGGTTCAAATTCTTCCGATACTTTAAATTGTTAACATTATTCTGATTTTTCATATTCTTTAGATTTTTCAATTCGTTCGATTTTTTATGATTCTTCAAATTCCTCTGATTCTGCATGTTTTTCAAGCTATTGAGATACCATTCGAGTACATCAGATGGTATGGATTCTTCGGATTATTCTGATCTTTCCACTCTTTCTATAGAACTTTTTTTTAGATTGTTTCGATTCTTCGGATTTCCCAAGTCTTTTCTTCTTCCTATTCTCCAGTTGACTAATTTTTCAATTTTTCCCATTCTGTAGTCCTCGATTTCTTCTGTTGCTGCTGTCTTTCAGAATCTTCAATTTTCATCTTCGTTCTCTTCCTTTTTAGCGCATTTTCCAACGTAGGGTGCGCTGTTGCAGCGCCTATCCCGGTGAACCTCGTATATACAGGGTGTCAATTTTAAAACTTGCAGTCGGCCATATTTTCCAAACTAAAGAAGATATTGAAAATCGCGAAAAACCGTTTCGAGGGTATCGAGGGGGAACCAGAATGACGTTATGAGTGACAACCCCCCAGCCCCCCCTCCCCCCCTCTTCAAAAATCCTAAATGGCAACCCCATACTTGTGACACATCTTTGGAAAGCTACTGAAAAATGCTTTCCAGTTGTACCAATAAAGTCAATATTCATTAAGACAATTTAACAAAAATTTAATAATTAACAAAAAAAAAAAATTAAGCCATGTCTATGTTCAAGATTTGGTCGCTAAATTTGAAGAAACGGGATCTGTTATCACTAAAAAAAGAAAGCAACCAAGATTGCTTAATAAAGCAGCTCAGGTTCTTGGCCAATTTGCCGTAAATCCCTCAATGTCAACATTTAGTTTTTTTTTGTTAATTATTAAATTGTTGTTAAATTGTCTTTAATCAATATTGACTATATTGGTACCACTGGAAAGCATTTTTCAGTAGCTTTCCAATGATGTGTCACAAGTATGGGTTTGCCATTTAGGATTTTTGAAGAGGGGGGGTTAAGGGGGAGTCTTCTTTAGTTTGGAAAATATGGCCGACTGCAAGTTTTAAAATTGACACCCCGTATGGGTACATTGGCATCGCCTAACATTTCCATATAATGCCATTACAGTGCACATTTTAAATCATTTATATCAAATTTTATTATATTTATTTATTTTTTTATTATATTATGTTATGCAATTGTTGATGCATCCCTTGGTGAAACGGAACCGGTGCTGTGTCTGGAGACACCGTGGGTTGTCGTCAAATTGAATAGCGCCAAAATAAACGAAGTTTTCACGTCTTTTATTTCCGAAAGGGGCCGCCAATTAGCTGTAATTATAGTTATTCAATACAGACACCGATTCTGATCAAGGGTACCGCATTACAGGAAGCTTTCTCTTCAACTTAGGTCTTTACTGGACCCTGATATAACCCAGACCCTAGTTTGGGTGTATAGCGTTATACCGAGCGTTATACGGACTCCGAGCTACGATCATGAAATTAATAAAAATGGTTAGAGGGTACCTGACTTTAAGGGTTTTAAAAAAAAAATGTAGACATAACCTTTTAAGAACTTGAAGTAAAGCCCGCGGGACACTTACCAACATAAAAATAATCCTAATAGGAAGTAATATAACCTCACATTTGACGAAATGAAATGAACTTCTTATTAAGATTGTGGAAAATTTCGGGCTGCTTCAGCAAATTTTGTTGTTGAAAACACTAACTTCTAACAGTTTTTATCAATTTCATAATAATAAGTTTATCTGTGAATGAAAATAAAAGGGAAATAAATTAAAACGAATTCTGGTTTTCTAATCTGGGATGTTATGTTTGGGTATGGACTCTGGTTCTGGTTTCTGGTCGGTAAGAAGTGCAGGAATTAAGTTCTGGTTCTGGTTTTTGATCGGTGAGGGAGCAGGGATTAATTTCCCGAAGTCATGACAATCACACTTTTATAAGGAACATGTGGCCAATTTTGAAGGGATTTAATTTCAACAGATGGGGACGACATTTACGACATCTAACGGAGGAATTTTACAACACATACTACTGGATGTTTACAAGTAAAATTTTGACTTTACCACTTGTGTATTTTCTTACCGGCGCATAAATCTACAGCGGGCTATGCGCAGATGATTAATTTAGAGTCTGCAGGCTCCGGGGTGCACTTATAGATGCATTTAATAGAATATGAATAGTGGGGGTAGGTACGTGATCGTTTTGATTTTTTGAAATTTTAATCACAGGTGCTCCTAATAAAGGCAAACATATCGCATATGGTAAAAATCAGATACGCGCATGCGTAGACTGCGCAATGTCATCTTTCTTATTTATTGAGATATTTAATTGAAATTTTAACCTTGCAATAATGTATTTTTCAATTCCACTTTGCAATTGTGTGTTGGTGTTAGTCCTATAGGGCGCATGTTTACAATGCAAAGTGAAGAAGTTGATGGGAGGGGGCCTCAAGGTTTCGCATTTGGGCCAATGCTTTGTCCACAATGTGAAAAATTTCAAAAACCTCCGAAGGCAAATGCATTTTCCAGTCATGTAAAATTGTTGGTGCTCGCTCAGAACACACACTTGCACTAAATTGCACGGCTTGTATCGGGCGATCAAAAATGAGTGACTGTCGAGTCGCCTTTGGAGGTTCGAGTTAAGTACGATTTCCCATGTAAACAAAAATTCCAAAGGTGACTCGACGTTCATTCATTTTTGATCGCTATGTAGAATCGGCATTGACCTGAATTTCGTTATAATTACTTGAATTTCCTCTTACGTTCTTAAAACTGCGGATTTGCATAGCAGATTGTAAGATTGCGTTCACGTAACGATCCCGCCACCCCCTTTATAAGAGATTTCGAAACAATTGATACGTAGGTACATTCCCGATGATACGAGATGAAAAAATAGGAGGAATGTCGTCCGTTTTTAACAATCCGTTGAACTCTCACAAAGAGAAAGAATTTCTTTGTAGTAGCTGCTCTCGTATAAGTAAATACCCTCCTCAAATTGATTTCAGGATCGCCCACCAGAATCATCCCGTCCGATTATTGCTAGAAAGTTAATTAATACGCCGAATGACTATTAAGTTTCATCTCGGATCCCATCTACCACATGCCTCGTCGAAACATAATACATAAAAGGCTACACATGAATTAACCTCATCTAGTAATTGCCTTAAGTATAAACAATGCAACTCTAATTAGACGAGCGGGCGAAAACTGCAGCTGCAGCTGTCGGGAAATAAACAAATTCGTTAAAATTCCACGCGATTTTCGCTCGAACGACAACTATCGATTAACACTATTTTTATATTACGGTATCGTTACAATCAATTTTTCTATTTTATTCGAGCATACCAAAACACGCGAGCGAGATTGTGATCTCCGTTGCTGTTTCGAAAAAACCGAAGATCGCAAGGAAGGCTCCCCGAAACAATTTTCGGTGGAATAATTCAAGCGATAAAGTAAGCCACCTCAGGTAGCCGACCTTTTGTTAAAAACTTAACAAAATCTGGCACTTGAAGAACGAGCGGAGAGGCAAGCAGGTGGGAAGACAACGCTGTAATTTAAATGGAAACGGCGTGAGAACGGAACTCCATCTACGCTTATTAACATAATGGTAGTTGTCAGAGTTGCAAAACGATGACATTGTTTGCATTGGAGCTAAGCGACGAATAATGAGGAGAAAGTGTCCCGAGCGAGAGCAGTAACTTTTAATGATATTTGCAGTGATATCCATTTAGAAAATGATTTGTAGCAAATTGTGAAAAAAAAATTTTCAATTAACAATTTGACCTCAACCAAGAATAATTTTCCGCCGTAGAAAAAGTCCCCAATATGTTTTCTGCAAACCAACCAAATGGATGTCCCGATTTTTGACCAATTTCACATTAGGAACAACTTTCAAGTGCCAACCAAATTACAAAATCGCCATCTTGCCACTATATCTCGAAGATCTCGAATCGTGCAAATTCGGAAGACAGCACCCAAAAATCATACGTGACCAAAATCCCTACTACACTTTAAAATCGCAACCAACCGTTATATATTGCACCTTCTTGCGGTTCTGTGATCCTAACACAAGAATTTAAACCATTTTTATATGCATCTTTAAAGTTTTAAAAACCATCCATTAAACATTTCTAAAGAAATTTTTTTAAATTCCAAATCAATTTTACTGAACACTTTTACAATTCAAGAAAGATTTTTTTCATAGAAATTAGAAATTCGTTTAAACATTTTTTGAAAATTTCTTCTTAAATTTTGTAGCAATTTTACTAATTATCTTTCTCTAATTTAGACAGGATTGTTCAAAATTGACATTTTTGTAAATCTCAAAGCAATTTTACTAGACATTTTTCTAAAATTTAACAAAGATTTTTCGAAATTTTCCTCATAACAATTAGAAACTCATTCAAAAATCTTTCAAATATTTTTTGAGAATCTCCTTAGCGAATTTCCTACACAGTCTTCGTAAATCTCATAGCAGTTTTACTCAACACCTTTCTACAATTTAGGCAGGATTTTTCTAAATTTTGTTTGTAAATTTCACTAGCAAATTGTACCACGGCTTTGAGTACAAAGTAATCTTAAAAATTTCGCTAACAATCTTCCTAGAAATCTTAAACACACCTTAGGAATATTTTTAGAAACATTCTTTGAGTCATAAAATTTAGAAATTTCTTTAAAAACCTTTTGGAAAATCGTGTATCTAAAATCAGAAAACTAGTCAAGTATCCCAAAGCAATTTTACTAGACGCATTTCTACAATCCTATATACTATAGTCTTCGTAAATTTTAGAGCAATTGTACTAAACACTTTCTGTAATTGAGGCAGGATTTTTCAAAATGTGCTTTCTCATAAAAATTAGATCCCTTTTAAAAATCTTATAAGTAATCTTTTTTGAAAATCTCACTAGTAATTTGACTACAAACAAAACCTTGAAAAATCTCTTCAAAAATTTTGCCAAGATCTTCCTAAACATCTTAAAACACGTTAACATTACGTATAGAAACATTCCTTGCCTCAGAAAATGTAGAAATTTTTTAAAAACCTTTTTGAAAAACATGTTTATGCATCTTTAAAATCTTAGAAACTAGTTGGTTCCTCTAATAATTTTTAAAGAAACTTGAAAATCTATGAAAATGTGACTAATACTCTTTCTTCAATTTAGGTAGGATTTTTCAAAATCTTCATAGAAATTAGAAATCGTTTTAGAAATCTTAAAAACATCTTAGAAACATTTTTTGAGTCTTTTAAAATTATGAAATTTCTTTAAAAACCTTTTTGAAAACTATTTTTAAAATTTTAGAAACTTTAAAAATTTTAAAGAAATTTTTGTAAATCCCAAAGAAATGTTACTAAATACCCTTCTACAATTCAAGAAATATTTTTTGAAATTTGCGTCATAGAATTCATAAATCTTTCAAAATGTTTTTAAAAATCTCCAGGGTAAAAATTTTTAAAGGAATTTTAAAGGAACTGAGAAAAATTAAAATTTTTTTAATATTATGAAAGATAACAGAAATCTTCACAGGGAAGTAATCTTGAATATCTGCTGAAGACCTTAGATATTGTAAGAGTTTTAATAACCAGTCCCTAGGAATCTTAGACACTTTTTAGATTTCAAAAACCTTAGAAATCTATTTTAAATTTTTTGGCATTTGCCCCCAGGAGTATTCTGAATATTAATTAAGCAACTCCATCCTGATGCAACCTCTTATTTTTAAATTTCCATCAGAAAAACATAATGTGCATGAGAATGTGTCCGACAATACATTTTACACCTCCTCACCTTTCAGTGATCTTAATACAAACAAATTTTACGTTTCGTGATTCATGATACAACATTTAAAAAAATCAACTTTATACTAGGAGAACATATGTGAAAGGAGCCATGTTTAATGAACATCATCGCGTTTGTGATCCTGATAGGTACAGCAATTTCTCCTCAGTGTACCATGGTTATATCAGGAAAACAGAAACGGAAGCTACTACTAGAATTTAAATGCATCATAAAACTTTCTTCTTTCGTCCTGTGATTCCGATATCACAATTTTTGACGCTTTTATATTCCTACAAAATTCCTTATGAGCTTCTTTCTATTTTGCTCATGAATTCATTCGTGAATTAGTAACAAATTGCTCATGAATTAGCCCCGATGTCTTATTTAACAATTTCTGCGATTCTGTTGGATTTCCCCTCACTTTATGACCTCTTAAATTGTTATTAAAGGTCCACTCATAGGTCTACTCAATTTTTATTCATCCCTATTCCTATAAAAATCTTTTTCAAATTGGTGAAGGGGTAGATCGGGGTAGATTTACCGAAAGTCGACGATAAAATGGAAAAGCAACGAAAGACAATTTTGATTTGGCACGAAGGACCAATTTGCGACTGCGACACAATTTTAAATTCGTGAATGAAACAAAAAAAACGCGATTCCGGTAATTACAAATCCGCATTCATTGTGTTGGATCATTACAAAGGTTTCGAAATATCATTTTTAATATCCGGCATATGCGGTGACCTATTCGAAGCGTTATTTTGTTTACTTTACAAAGCCGTTATTTGTCCCTGTATTTAAATATAGCTTCCTTTTTAATGGCGACATGTAGGTGCAACTTGCCGATGGGAAGCAACACATGTCGCACTTTTTACAACCCCTTTATTTGCAGCGTGTAGGGTTGTGTGCAAACGCGACTCGAAATAGATAATTACAACGCTTTGTCCTCCTCCAATTCCTTACATTGTTACCACATCACTTGCCGACAGAAGAAGTAGGTTAACTCTTGCAGCAATGTCGTTTGTTCCGTGACGTAACACGGCGGCCTTGTCAGTAGTTCAACCAAAGCTAGTTGGTCTATTTTAAAGGATTTAGAGACGAAAGTCGAGCGAAATTATAAGACTCTATTTATCAGAAAATGTCATTAAATTAATGCAATTCTTTGTTACAGGTGAGTTGTTCCGGAACGTTGTCCCGATGCACTACGTAAGTCTTTTTTTTTCGAACTTACCTTTTACGTGTAAACGTCACCACTCGAACTTACCTTTTACGTGTAAACGTCACCACTAGATTTAATTGCATCTTACAGGGTGTCCTAGATAAAGATTGAATTAAGTTGAAAGTTCGAATTTCGACATGATAAATTCGAGAATGATCTGCAAATTAAAATGAAAGTAGGTATCTATTGGATGTAAATATCATTAATAGATCTATTTGATGGTACAGGGTGTCCCTGATTATTGGATATAAAGATTGGGTCAAATTTGCAGTTTTGTATGCCTCTAAGAAAATATCAACATTCAATTAGTTATAAAAACTGAAATCTACTTATTCTAAAAAAATTAAATGTATGACAAAATATTTTATGTGAAAGTTTTTTATTTTGATGTAAGAAGTGTATTATTACACTACTTATAACTCAAGAAAGGCTGGACCGATTTGAATGATTTTTGATTTGTTGGATTCGTCTCCGATATACCAGAATGATTTTTAAAATATCAAAAAAAACACGAAAAAATGTAAAGAATACAATTCAATAAATTACGGGGGAAAATAAAAACAATGCATCTTTAAAATCTTAGAAATTAGTGATTCCTTTAATAATTTTTAAAGAAACTTTTGAAAATCTTCCTGGAAATTATAAATCTTGCTAACAATCGTTTTAGGTATCTTAAAAATATCTTAGGAACATTTTTTGAGTCTTATAAAATTAAAAAATTTCTTTAAAAACCTTTTTTAAAACCATTTTTTACATTTTAGGAACTAGTAATTCCTTTAAAAATTTTAAAGAAATTTTTGTAAATAAATGTTACTAAACACCTGTCTACAATTCAAGAAATATTTTTTGAAATTTCCTTCATAGAATTTAGAAATCCTTTTACACATCTTTCAAAATGTTTTTTAAATCTCCAAGGTACAAATTTATAAAGGGATTTAGGACAGATTTATCGAAATTTTCTACATCAAATTAAAATTTTTTAATATTATGAAAGATAACAGAAAATTTCACAGGGAAGTAATCTTGATTATCTTCTTCGAGACCTTAGATATTGTAAGAGCTTTAATAACCAGTCCCTAGGAATCTTAGAAACACTTTTTTGATTTCAAAATCCCTTAGAAATCTATTTGAAATTTTTTGGCATATGCCCCCAGGACTTTTATGAATATTAATTAAGAAACTCCATCCTGATGCAACCACTTATTTTTAAATTTCTATCAGAAGAACATAATGTGCATGGGAATGTGTCCGACAATACAATACACATCCTCACCTTTCAATGATCTTGCATACCAGAATGATTTTTAAAACATCAAAAAAAAACACGAAAAAATGTAAGGAATACAATTCAATAAATTACGGGGGAAAATAAAAACAATGCCAATTGGTAGTTTTTCAAAAATATAGTTACACTAGGAATGATACTAAAAAAAGATTCTAGGTGATAAAAAAACTTTTTTTAAATCTGTTTGAATGGTTTGGAATTTTGAATTTAATTGTGCTATATTTTTGAAAAGAGAATATAATATGCCATTTTTTAGATAAAAAATACAGGGCGTTCCATTAAAAAAATGAGGTTAGGTCCAATTACTTTTTGACAATTTTTTGATTTTACCATTTTAAGTTTGCCCCAAAAGCTATATCACTTTTTTAATAGCAGTACGTACCAATTAAGGGATACTCTATGAAAGTGTCGGAAATAAGACACCCTGTACAATGGAAACGAATTGTGGTACAATAAAATACATTATCGAGCCACGGGAGAGAGAGCCTTCGATGTCGAAATAAAACCATAAATGACTTATGAACAAAATATTAACCTAATAAATTATACAAGGGAACTTGGCAAAAAAAACGTGTTTAAAAATTGACTAAATTAGGCATCCAAATCCACTGAACAATCAAGTGCCTTGTTTGATCATACGCCAGATTATCTACAACCCTCCGAAATGATCCTACTTTACATTTACAACCCCAACTAGGAAGCGATTAGACGAAAATAACACCCCCCTCTATTAACACGAGATTAAAAATACTATCGCGAAGGTGCGGCGCGCGCTTAGCTTTTAATAGCCAATCCCTTTTCCGTCCCTTATTTTCGCGTAACCGCGACAGTGCATTTCCACTCGTTTAAATTTGCATAGTAGAAGAGAGTGGATGATCTCCATCGTCGTTTCATAATTTACGACACGAAGCGGAGTAAACACATTCGAAAGCATAAAATTTGCGCGCCCTTTAGAGAGCGGGGAATCGTTAAAACTTGGACGAACTAATGAAATAAATAAAAGTTAAGGTTGATTAAAATTGTTGATAAGCTCTTAATGTGAGTTCGGGACTTTCGACAGAGAGCGAGAGTTTGAACAGAAGTTTTATTTATATTTAATTTGGCGAGGCGCGCGCGGGGGCGCAGATTGGGCGCGCGTGATTGATGGCCATTTCCCTACATCGGTCCATTGGGTTTTCATTTCGATTAAAGTCGTTTGAAGCTGGACAAATTTTTGTCGGCAGACTCATTTAGCCGAATTAGTAAATGCTGGAAGTTAATTTATGCCCTCGCGCTCGTAAATTTAGTTAAAGTCGTACGTACGAGAGATAAGTCCCGAACAATGGAGACTGAAACTGCCATCAACAGTAAATATATGGAGGTCGGTGCGATTCTTTTAGTTTAGACAGGAGATATCAGTTTTGCAATTCTGCTTGGGCCAATATTCAGGTCATATAAGTTGCAATAAGTTTAATAAATGTCCACCACCACTGTACTGAATCTGTCAATTAGTTATATTTGAAATTAGCTTAAATTTGGTTTTATTAATTAAAGCTGATTGACTGAAGTCCAAAGTTTCTATGGTTCCGTTTTCAATTTAATATAAATAGCTGAACGCGCGGCTAGCCGAGGAGACGATTATTGTTTGCAAAAGTGTACACTTCGTAAGCTTTGACGAGAAATACGTAGTGTCGTTGTAACTGTACACTTCCGCGGGTTGTTTAAATAAATTAAAGTGCGCGTTGCATCGATACTTCAATACATTGGGCTTGTGGTACGCTTTCTGAACCATGACGAAATGATGCACAAACTTTGAATAATATTGCTACTACGAACACATCAATTAAGAGCCCTTTCCAACGATGTGTCCCTTGACTCAACGTTCAATTTAAAATTAGTGACGGGGTGGCAACCCTGATTAGGGGGTTGACGCCATGGGTGTACATTTTTAAGTAAAAGATATTCCCCTTCCATTCAAAATCTACCTGGTTTTGCGTTGGTCCAAAAAAAAACGATCTGTTTCGTTTTGGTTGTGCCACCCTGTATAGTTTTAATCATATTCGCAAATGAAACAAATTCGACATTCAAATTTCGATTCGATTAATTTTATAATTTGAAGAAGCCTAAAGAACTGAAAAATCCGAAGAGATTTGAAAAATTTGTAAAAAACAAGGCATTCGAAGAATTTGAAAATATGAGAGATATTGAAGCATTTGAAGAAACCGAAGAACCGAAAGAATCTGAGAAGTTCAGAGGAAGAAACTAAAAGTTCAAAAATATCCTAATCAATCGAAGTATTAAAGGAGAAGACTTTACAGAAATTAAAGGGGTCCCAACAGCTTGAACAATATATTATTATTATTACATTATTTGTAGAACCTGAGGAATCCCATGGGTACAAAGATCAAAAGAAACTGGAAATGAAAAATTAAAAGGTCCGAAGGAAGAATGAGAAGATTTTAAAAATCGAATGTATCCCAACTGTCTGATGGACTAGAAGGAACTGAAAAATCTCAAAAATTGAAAGAATTGGAAATATACGAAAAATTCGAATAAATGCAATATTAAAGAATACAAAACAGAAGGATCTAAAGAACCACAATTTAAATGTTCAGAAAAATCCGAAACAGCTGAAATATTCCTAATGTAAATTTAATTACATGGATTTATTTATCTACAATTAACTAACAATACATTTATAACAGTCTTAAAATGGATTAATTTATAGCAGTAATAATGATTTATCACTTACAATTTATAACATACCACATGCGCATCGCACGCAATTAGTTTGCTTATATAGCTTTCTCGAAAGATCTCGAACAAAAACGTCATGTTTCTCGGAAAAATAACGTCACTTTCGCTTTCGTTTTTTTGATCGCCGGTGACTAATCTTTCATGGGGCCTCGATGTCTATCAAAATTTCTGGAATGTTCGCTACACTAGGAAGGAATGAAAGAAAATCGCAAAAGATATGAGGAATCTGATTGACGTGAAGAATCAAAAGAGAATGAAGAGTTGGATAAATTGAACGACTCTAATAATTTGAAACATTCGGAGAAACAGAACAATCGGAAGGACTTTAGGAATGTGAAGAAACGAAATAAATTAAGTACAAAGAATCTAAAATGAATTGAATGGGAAGGATCCGAACAACTTTAAGATTTTGAAGAATCAACCACCCGGTTCGAAGAAACGGGCGAGTCCGAAGAACATGTGGAACAAGAGAAGAGCGTTTCGAAAAATCCGAAGCAGGAGAGCACCCGAGTAATCCGAAGAATCTAAAATGGACGAATGGGAACCACGGTTTTATACATTTTGAAGTAACGAGAGAATCCGAACACCCGAATGAATCTCAAAAATTCAAACAATATGCAGAACAAGAAATGAAACTGAAGATTCGCGAAATTTCAATTCGAACAATCCTGAAAGAATTCAAGAAACGACTCCGAATCCGATTGACAGAATGCAAGATTTCAAAAAATGCAAAAAAATCGAAGAATCGGTAAAGGCAGAAGAATTGAAACGTTCAGAAAAATACGAAGCCGCGACAGTAGTCGAAGAATCCGAAGAAACTAAAGGAAATCATGGAAAACCCGAAAAATCCGATGGGTAGGAAGATTCAAATCCGAATTGTTTAAACAATTCGAAGTCCAAACCGAGGGCCAAAGAATCACAAGGGTCGGAAAAATGCAAGGCAACGTTGAAGAATCCGATCAACCAGAAAAAACTAAAAGATCAGCATCATGCATAACCCATACGTAGTACGCACCATACAAGCAGGGGTGATGGTGGGCCGCTCCCTTTCTTCCTTCCTAAGAAAAGTACGTAGCCCCGTAGCTGTTACCGTTTTGCAGTTTTGAATTTTTTTATTTCGAAAAATATTACGAAAGTAAACGTGTCCCGGTGCAAAAACTGGTCGGACGATTTTCTTTGATTTTCATCTAAGGTCGTTATCGATTATTTTAGCAAATTAAAAAATCCAGATTCACCTTCTTTTTATTGTATCTCTAGCAGTCTCGTTTTTTCCCGTACCCGGTTCCCGTGGGGCTTCGAGGCTAAATGTATTTTTTGCTGTTCCCGTTCCCGCGGGAATTTCGGAAAGTGACTTACTAACTCAGAAACTTTCGCGGGCATACGTCGAATCATTGATCGCAATTGGATGAACGGTTTAGACAGCCATAAGAGACAGACAGGCAGACAAACATTGATGAACCTCGTATACATATCTAGCAGTCCCGGTGAGCTTCGTCAGACAGTTTTTAATAAAAAAACGCATTCTATTCAATCCAAGAGTACATGGAGTTTGTATAAACTATAAAGTAACATTGTGATAGTGTGTGTTATATACAGAGTGGCCCAACGAGAAGTATACAGAGGGCTTTTAGGGTATTAAATTTAGAAATTTCGAAAGATCCTCGAACACGTCAATTTTGTATTCGAGGGGGACAACTTTTGGAATACAAATCACGAACCCAAGTCTTCACCCCTTTACGTAGGGAGCTTGACCCCTAAAATTTTAAATGGAATCCTATGGCAAATGGCACATTATTTGAAAGCCAATTTAATCGTGATTACTAATCTGCTTTGCTTTTTAAATTTTATTGATTCGTTTCGGAGAACTGACAGGTTCACGTAAGTTTAACAAACAAATTGAAGCGTCAAAATAAAATTTTAATAAAGGCGACTTAGATCGCATTTGTTTTGGTTTTTTTTTAGAAAAAAACATTTCAAATGCGAATTATCTCCGAAACGAATCAATAGAATTTAAAAAGCAAAGCAGATTAGTAATCACGATTAAATTGGCTTTCAAATAATGTGCCATTTGCCATAGGATTCCATTTAAAATTTTAGGGGTTAAGCTCCCTACGTAGAGGGGTGAAGACTTGGGTTCGTGATTTGTATTCCAAAAGTTGTCCCCCTCGAATACAAAATTGACGTGTTCGAGGATTTTTCGAAATTTCTAAATTTAATACCCCAAAAGCCCTCTGTATACTTCTCGTTGGGCCACTCTGTATATTAATTTATTAGTCTGTGATACTTGCTGCACAAAATTATTTTAAATGTAAGTTATGCTTGTAGTGTTTGTGAGCCTACTGTATACTTATTTTAGTTGACGTTATCCCATGTTTTCGGTATAAAGCCGGTTGGACAAATAAATATTATTATTATTATTATCACCTTTGGAAAAATCCTTTTCCTCGTACTTCGTTCCTGTTTTTCCCCGTTCCCGTGGGAACTTCGTGAAGTTCTTTCGGAGTACACCTTAACGCCTTCTAAGAAACCTACGTTCAAAAATCTGAAGTCTCTTTTCGACTGTAAAACATAAAATCCCGTTTCCGTGGGAATTTCGGAAAGTGTTTCACGAACTCAGAAGAAACTTTCGCGGGTATACGACCAACAATTCCCCAGTTTCATCGCAATTGGATGAAGGATTTAGATGCATAAGAGACCGACAGACAGACAAATATTAATTTTTATTTATATAAAATTCTAGACAATAGCGAACCTCGTGTATATGGGTGCATTTCCATATAATGCCATTACATTTTAAATCTGTTGAGGTTGTGTGAGTTAAGAGAGGCCGTTTGAGGACATGGGGGTGATGTGTTTCAAAGTCACACTGTGCGCATTTTAAATATTTATAAGTATTGTGAGTTAATATTATGCCTATAACTTATACTGGCACCGGCACGTCAGAAGGCGACAGCGGGCAAACTAGGGGAAAGGAGGCGGATGTTTGGAGAAGACTCCCGATTCGCTCAAGCAAGAACAAAATTGAGTCCGTTGTTTTGATTTTGGAAAAAGAGGGGCGGGGAGGGGGTGTTAGGCCCATAGAGCTTCCTAACCACATCGGCAAGCTTTTTGAGACGGCGAGTGCGTGGAACACAGGCGAGTCTGCTTCTTCTTCTTCAGGGCTTCTTATTCTTTGGAGCAATTTGGTTCCGTGAAAGGAAAAAGCACCAAAGAAAATCCATTCTGCATGTGAAGGAGCAGTCTTGAACTGCATAGACGTGCGAAATGCAAGACGTGTTTAATAAACAGGTACCTTATCAATAGAATCATAGAAACAGCCCTACGGTCTGGAAAAAAAACACACCAGAAGAGTGGGCACAGGAGGCTCTCAGGGGTCAGTTCTGAGTCCACTATTGTGGAACAGCGCCTAACATACGGTGCTCGGCCTGCTAAGAAGAATTACTATAGTGGAAAATGCGGACGATCTCACTATGGTTGCGAGTAGGCATGGGATTTTTTTTAATATATCGATAGTTATCGATATATCGAATAACAATAGGTAGAGCTAAAAAATCGATATATCGATAGATCGATAACTATCGATATATCGATACCTATCGATATGTCGATAACTATTGATATATCGATATGTCGATAACTATTGATATATCGATATGTCGATAAGTACATCTCCTTAGAAATCCCAAAGACAATATCCCAGGTAAAAACAAGGAGTTTACGAAATTCGTTGTACTAATTGTATGAGATCATACATAGGTCAGACTAATAGGAGACTAAATGTCAGAGTACAAGAGCAGTTGTTGGCAATTAAGCATGATACTACATCTTCTTCAGCAACACACCATCTGGACACTGGCCATTATACTGAACCAAACAGTATAAAACAAACGATAGTTTCCGAATTTCGCAAATATGAAATAAAATACTTATCGATAAGTAAAATATATCGATAGGTAAGTACCCGATACTTATCGATAGGTGAAAACAGTTATCGCCCATCCCTAGTTGCGAGAAGCAGGAGATAGGAAGAGGCTGTTAGGGATTCAGAGTTCGCGGCGACCATGGTAAGTGAATGGATGGAGCAGAGAGGCGTAGACGAAAGCGGCGCAGACGCTGGGTATGAGATGGCCCTCGAGAGAGTGTAACAGAGTTAATGGTAAGTGAATGGATGGAGCAGAGAGGCGTAGACGAAAGCGGCGCAGACGCTGGGTATGAGATGGCCCTCGAGAGAGTGTAACTTAATGAGTCTTTTGTAATGAAATTATTTAATACCACTGCTAGCTCACTAACAAATAAACTATTAACTACTCTTAACTTGCGGAACGTTGGTTTTTTAATCTAAAACTCAAAAAAATTCAAAGGAATTTACTGTTATCGATACGTTCAAATTTTCTTCAACTGTCAGATGAAGTTCTTCTTTGGAAGGCAGCAGCAATTTAGAAACTTGTATAGTGAAACGTCTTAGGCAATACGAATGGACTGATTTCGAATGAAGGTTGATGGATATGATTCAGGAATAAACCGTGTTTCAGGTTTACGTTGATTTAACGAGTCTCCGGTTGTGAGGACAACACACACTACGGTTATACGGCTTTCGGTTCGAACTTTGAATTAATAGTAATGATTTAGGCGACCTATTAAATTTTTCGCGTATACAATGTGTAATACAAAAGAGAAAATCAATACGCTTTCTTTTCGAAATTTTCAGTAAGAATGCCTCTCTCCCACCAGATTTTTACTTAAGTATACGCCGTTCACGCGGTTTTTTTTATACATATATATGTAAGTGAAATTGCCTCTCTCCTGCTAAGTCTCTATCGCCGGCAACATGGGAACCTTTCCACTCTTGTCTACTTAAAACGCTTAATTTTCTCGAATATAACTTCTGTTCTCTTTCATTATGAAGCGGTACAAAAAATGAGGCTGCAAAAATCTAGGTTTAGATTTTACAAAACTTCAATATTTAAATTAACTGTAAGTGATCATGATATGAAGGAATGCACAACGCTTATTTTTCTCTTAGTTCCATGAACGGTAAATATTAATCACCTAAATACAGAATGCAGGAAATTGATACATACAGCGTGTTCTAATATTCAACTGTGGAATACAGCAGTTTCGTCAAAAGCGAAAATAGTAAATTAAAGTATGTTGGTAGGTATGCAAAGCGTTGTTATCGAATTAATTAAACGAACTGACCAAACGTAACATTTGCAAACAAGCAGGTAATTTATAGAATATTAAAATCGCGAACCGCAGCGCGCCATGTACAAACTTTGATAACCGCCGAAATTGTGTGCGATTGCGTGTAATTAAAATTATAAAGATTAGTTAAAGCTCAATGGTCACGCTACGGTTAATTCTCTCTCTACATTTAATAGAATTCGTACACATATAAAAATAATTATCGATGGCGAATTCAATTTGTATCCACATTATTTGTTGAATCATCGCAAATGGAAATGCAATAGATCGCGATGAATAATTCGGAAATTAACGTGAAATATTATTAATTTGGACGGTGATGCGATGCAAATTTGTTGTTGTATTTAAATTGTATGCAAATTGACGAGGTAAACGCTGAGAAGATTGAGCGATTGCGTACCTAACCGTTGCTTCTGAAGAATGAGATGCCATCGTTAATTCATTCAGCGCCGCCAATCATTTCCTGGTGCGAGACTAGCTTAATTTCATATAAGTAATAGCGATCATTAATGTGGCTTGTTGGACCCGAGAGAACCGGTCTCTGTTTTATAATGGTTCCCATCGACGAATATCTCGAAAATGAGATCTTGGACTATTTTGAACAGTCATATATTAGTATCTGTTATATTGCAAGTTGATGGAACACCCTATATATTATTTCATTTTTAGATTCTACATAATGTTCTACACCTAAATTTACCCGTCAAAATGACGTTAAAGTGGATTTTTTTTCTTTTGCAAAAAAAAAGGAGGGGGGGGGGTAATAAATCAACACTTAATTGAGGAGCCGTTCTTCGGATGTTGAGAACTTCCGTAACTTGCAATCAGTGTCCTCCTTGTTGAAGGTTCACAAGTTCAACTTCTTCCCAAGTCAAATTCAACATCCCGTCCCCACATTGTATTATGAAAATCTCTACGATCGCAATTAAATGTTTTATGAAGTTTACTAGGCTGAAAAGCTTCTTTACGAAATTATACTTTCGGTTTATCTGTCTGGGACTGTTTAACTCGATAATTTAACGAAAGAGAGAAATTTGTAACCATTTTTACGGCTGGGATGATTTCTTAAATGAACGTAACGCGATTTACGAAAATTCTTCACCAATTTCATCGGAAAGGTGTTAGGCCCAAGATGCCAATTGAATTGATGATGAGAATTTTGATAATAAAAAGAGATACAAAATCGTTACTTGTGCACCAAATTTGGTTGTGAAAGCATCCAAACGTCCAAGAATTGATTTTCGATTTTGTGTGTCAATTTTATTGTCACCCCTACCGCATAAAAAAATCGTAACTCTTAAACGGTAAGAAGTACGGGGATGTCTAAAGGGGGTGGAAGGATAGGCGCGTCGAACTGTGCAAGGTAAATTGTTTATCACCCCACACAGGGGGGGGGGGTCGTAAGAGGTGCGGTTAAACACGACACTTTTTGGGACCTGGAAGAGAAGTTCCGGAATATGTACCCGTTGGGGGTGCGCACCTGAATGTCTCTCGGTCCGGCGACCCCCCGGGAGGTAAAGGGAGCAGGCGCAAAGTGCCTTCCGGAGGTCTTTAGGTAAAATCGCGATTTTAAAAATTCGTAGCGGGGAGAACACGAAAAAGCTTTACGTAGCACGCAGAGGGAGCGCGTACTAATTTTTCGAGAAAAAATGCGCTTTATAGGATTAAACGGTTTTTGGACGTGGACCCCCCCTCCCCACACTCCCACCCCAATCCCTACAAATAGCACTTTTTTTCATATTTTGTAGTTTATGTGTATGTAGTTCAATATATATATTTGATCATTCGTTTAAATTTGTGGAAGTTATATATATTCAGGTTAGCTAAGCTAATTACTATTTAATTATATCACTAAACGCTAATTAATTAATTATGAGATAATTAAATTAGAATTTAAACGATTAGTTTTAGTAGTTTAGTAGTAGTTTTAGTTTGCACAAACCAATTCATTTCAAAGGGACCTTTCACCGGCCACGAACTCTGGCGTTATAGTTGGCAGAGCTTGATTTTATTTGACATGTACAGGATACCAGCTGCCTCACATCAAAATTTAACTACGCCAATGGTTGAACTACGTGACCAGCAAAATCTGCATCACTATATCCCTTTAATTCAACTTTACCATTTGATTGATCATGCTATCAATCCTTGAAGAGGAAATTAAACACTATACTAAAACTTAGTTAATTGACCAATGCAAGTAATTTATGACCACCATTGTTTCTCCTACACGCCTTATCCACTGATTTTTCATGAAAGTTGCACGTCTTGTTGACGCTTTTCTCCTTTAACCCCTTTCACGCTTTATGTCCTTACACTTGCTTTAAAATGTTTGGATCTCTTCATCGTGAATTTTTCACGCGCATCTTCACTGCTTTTTCGCACTACATTTGTCTCTGTCGCATGCTAGGTGTATAAAATCTGCTTCTTAAAATTTTCTAAACGCCTCTTTTAATTTATAGCTTACCCCTCCTTCGCACTTTTTTCAAGTCTTGAAAACACCTCCCTCGAAACTTCTCCATTTTGTTTTCGTGTACTTACTTCATTTTTCCAAGTCTCCCTTACGCTTGTCACTTCCACTTGTTTCACGCCTTTTTCACATATTCCACACCTCCTTTAAGCGTCCTTCAATCTTTTTTTTTCTCTTTTGTTTTATACTTCACACCTCCGCGTTTTTTTGGGAACTTCTTCACGCTTTCTCCTTTAACTTTACTCTCTATTAATCTCTTTTTCGCTTTAGGTTGTATCACGACTATGGCACTCCACACGCATCTCTTCATTAGCATTCTTCATTCTCCACATTTCTTCCAGTTTCTTTTCTTCGCGCTTTCTCCGTTTATACCTTCATATACGTTCTTATTTCTTTCTTTTTTATACCTCCTTCTATCCTTCCTTACACTTCTTTTCTTTTCTTCACTCTTCTCCTTTAATTTTCTTCTCTTAGCACTTATTTCACACCTTTCATGTACAGGGTGAGTCAACGATTGCGCGGAGTAACTTAATGCCTTGAAGATAAGATTTTTCGATGAGTGCTTTTGTATTATGATATGGTTGAATATTCTCCACATTTTAAAAATATTTGGAATTATACAGGGTGCGTCCACAAAGTAGGGCGCCAAAATGGTACATTTTTTTTAATAGAACCCCCTGTATTTGAATGCATTTTTGAACTCTATGTGTAATTCTAAGTCTTTTTTTATTATATGGTTAATATCCGAAAAGCTAGTAGTTTTAAAGATAATTCGATTTTTAAGAAAAATTGGGCATTTGCAAGCGTCAGTATATATTGTCAAAAATTATTTTTTAAATTTTGATTCTAGGTTTTATATCTTATCCTGGGTTAAGTAAAACTCAAAAAAATAAATATACTATGAAACATTAAAAAAAAATAGCTTACAGGGTGTTTTTTGGTAGGTCCAAAGTTGCAAAATTTCATATTAAAAATCTCACTTTTAAATGGAACACCCTGTATATTTTTCTGTCATCATTTAGCTCCTCCAAAAACCTTCAACTTTTGGTAATAATGTCCTATACCTATCTCTGATAGATTTCGAAATATCAGAGAGAGAAATATTAGAAGAATCAAATATAGTTAATTAATTTAGTTAAATCCTTCTCCGCCATGGGGCTAGTTTTGACACTATGACACAAAATCATAAAAAAATCTAAAAAATTAAATGGAATATGACTTTCTTTGTGAAAAAGTAGCCACATAACATCCAAAGAGGCCAGTGAAAACAATTTTTCAAAATGTCATTCCTAACCTTAAATATTGGGAAAAAGAGATTAATTAATTAATTAATAAAAATGCTTAACTTGAATCTTAAATTTACTTTTTACGTATTTCCGGTATTTATCGAAGGCGCGAAAGAAAAGCACCATACACTTTTAGGTAGGCCTTGGAAAATTAAACAAATGAAATACAATGCATTATAAAATAATAACAGCCGTAATTTGTAAATTATTCTGTTGTGTTTACATTCAGAAAGTGCATTTTGTTGAATTTGTGATATTTTCTAAAATGCCGATTTAACCAAGAAGCATTTAATATGCTGGCAATATATTTTGAGTATTTTCAAAATGCGACCATCGCTGCCCACATCTTCTATTTGCCTTATCCGAATCGACAACGCACCATCGCCGCCAGCATATTAAATGCTTCTTGGTTAGGAATCGGCATTTTAGAAAAGATTACAAATTCAAAAAACTGCACTTTCTGAATGTAAACACAGCAGAATAATTTACAAATTACGGCTGTTATTATTTTATAATGCATCGTGTTTCATTTGTTTAATTTTCCAAGGCCTACCTAAATGTGTAGGGTCATTTTCCAAACAATCTTTCGCGCCATCGACAAATACCGGAAATACGTCAAATAAGATACAATTTAAGCACTTTTATTAATTAATTAATCTCATTTTCCGAATATTTGAGGCTAGGCACGAGATTTTGAAAAACGGTTTTCACTGGCCTCTTTGGGTGTTATTTGGCTACTTTTTCATAAAGAAAGAGTCATATTCCATTTGATTTTTTTAGGTTTTGGATCAGTGTCGAAACTAACCCACTGGCAGAGAAGGATTCAACTAAATTAACTATAGGTATTTTCGTTGATTCTTGTTGCCCAAAGAATGCTCTTTTCAAAGATACCAAATTTGTTACAATCGGTCAAACTGTTAAGAAGTTAAAGCAGGCTATTGCAAAAACAATTGAACGCCCCACGCCATCATTGTTTTTGAAATAACTGAGTTTGTGTTTTTAGGAAAATGATAATGATGGTTTTCTTTAAAAATGTGGAAAAAGAATGGTTAGTTTATTATGCGAAATTGAAAGAAAATGCAATTTTAAAATTAAGATGGCAGTTACGCCCTCTGGTGGTCATTTTTAGAACTTGAAAATATTTTCCAGTGATTCTTCATGACCGATTTACCCAATTTTTTTTTACCCCTAAGTCATACGACGAACGGTTCCCGAGATATGGCCGAAGAACAGTCTTATTGGGTCACCCGGTACAAACTACAACTTTGTCGCGAAACTCTTTTCGAGATCAGTAGGTGATGGATGGGGGGGGGGGCTTTTTCCGACCCCTTATCAAAAAAAGGGGGGTGAGTGGAACTGGTTTTATCTTTCATGGTACTCTAATGAAAGGTCTCAACGAAAGGGATTAATTTCTACCAGCCATAATCCTCCTCCTCGACCCCTTAGCGTGGTGGGCTATATTCCCTTATCACTCACAAAGGGGCGATTGGGACGTCTGGAAGAAATATATCCATGTGAAAACTTTAAGAGCGAATATCTCGAAAACGGTTTGAACGAGACATATCCATTGGTGAAGTCGAAGCAAATACCTTGACAACGAAGTGTCGGAAGAGGGTACTTATAAAAGGTGAATGTATGTCAGGCGGTCTTTAAATCTTTACACACAAGCGTTGTGCGCAATTTATACTTTATTATTAAGACTTAATTTCTTTGGGAAAAAGAGACAAATGCACGGTTTGGCTAATATAGAACTAAAAATGGATGCTTCATGCTTTATGAACCTACCAATTTACGCCAACTTTTGACACTGTGTTATACAGCGTGTCCATCACACAACGTACGAAATATTAATGAATGGCGTCAAGGTTCCGCAACACTAACCGCCAAGAATTTCAATGCGTATTGCGTATACAAACGTTAAATTTGGCGTGACGCCGGTATCCCTCTAATAGAATTAAACTTATAGCGTTAAATTATTTTCAATTAAAAAATTAAGGTCAACTATATGCATAATTCACTGTGTAGAGACTTTCTTAATCGGCCAAATGCAAGGGAAATTCGTGATTCCACACGTTCATTGTCCTCTCTGATGCTTGTACAAATTTGTCGTTTGGAACTCCTTCAACTTGTGGCATACTGATGGACGACTTACCGGCAAAGTTTCGTAATTTTTCCTCGAGCATTAAGGAAATTGGAAAATCTTATCGAAAAAAGTGTTTCGCAAAGAGGATTATAGCGGATTTTTAGCACTCTGTACTAAAAGGAACACGCGTCGAATTGTGAGAAGAAAAATAAAGTTATTATAGATATCCTGTATATAAATTTTTTAAGATTTGGATGGTTTAGCTTTAGATATAAAAGTTGTCCAAACTCTCTTCAACGTGATATATATGTCATGTGTCATTGTGGCACTCGGCTTCGCCTCTTGTGACATTTATCACATCTCATGCACATTGAAAATTGTATGTGTTGGCAGCTCTACCAAAGTATTGAGTGATTCATTTTATGTGCATTCTTCCAAAGTAATGTTAATTTCATTCATTATCAAGGAACACTGTCAGCTCTCCGCTCTCGATGTAATTTAAAGGTAGCTACGTAAAAATAATTGATATTTTAAAATTTTTTGACAGCGCATCTATTTTACACACACAAAAGATGTTTAAACAATTTGTTATTCCGCTCGAGATGGTCGAATTGAATGATGAATTACCCACACAATTTGTCTGCTACCGTTGGCAGGTGTAATAGAAAAGACGGGACGTAAAAAATGGTCGAATGTCGTGTATTGTGTTGAGTTGTTTTTAAATTTACGTAACACAAAATCAAGTTAAATTGTTAAGGGTTGGGAGGTTGTTACGACAAACAAATGATGAAGTAGATTTCTCTGCAATTTTCTCCAACTTATTGGTAATCTTCAGGGAGTGTGTAGGAAACTGTGAACGAAAATGTTTAAGAAATAACCTCGGAAATAACTAATGCTTATATTGTTTATAAAGCGACTGCATTATATTTTCTTCCACTTCTTTGTATCAAAATAATCGACTAAATCAACATTATTATTTTAGAATTTTGAAGATGTTCCAGAAATGTGAGGAAATTTCAAAAAAACGTTTCATGAATGTGCGAAATGTTTTGGCGATAGTTACAAAATCTTGAACATGTTCAAAAAATAATATAAAACAGCAGAGAGGGCTTGGAAATACAAATTTTGAGGAGGTATAGAAAAAAATTACTATTTTTAAATGTGTAGCAAATACATAATGTTTCGCCACTGCAAAAATGTTTTGGCAATGGTTAGGACATTTGGCAAATGAATGTTCAAAAAATTATAAAAATGTGCAAGAACTATTGGAAATGTTCAACAGATTTTTAAGATGTTACGAAATTTTGAAAATGTTCAAAAAATCACAAAATGCACAAAAGGTGTTTGGAAATGTTCCATAATTTTTTTAACGTACATGCAAGGACATTTTGAGAATTTTTAAGATATCTTTGAAAATGTTCAAAAAATCACAAAATAGGCAAAAGGTGTTTAGAAGTGTTCAATAATTTTTTTAACGTAGGTCCAAGGATATTTTGAAAATGTTCAAAAAACCTTAAAAAAACACAAAAGGGGGGTGGAAATGTTTAACAACTTTTTTTTAAACGTATGGAAAAGAAATTAATATTTTTAAATGTATCAAGTGTTTCAAAACATTTTGAAAATGTGAGTTTCGGAGATGCCCCAGAAATGTGAGGAGATTTCGAAAATATTTTAAGAATGTGCGAGATGTTTCTGCAATTGTTACGAAATTTTGAAAATGATAAAAAAATCATAAAAACGCAAAAGAGGGTATGGAAATGTTTCGGGACTGTGGATAATAGTTTGGCAACGGTTAGGAAATTTTGAAAATGATCAAAAAATCATAAAAATGTGAAAGGTGGTTTGGTAATGCTCAACAAATTAAGATTTTATGAAATTTTGAAAATGTTAAAAAACCATAAAAAACGCAAGATGGTTGAAAATGTTTAGCAATTCCTTTTTTAACGTATAGAAGAGAAACTGCAATTTTGAAAATGTTGAAAAAAGACGCAAAAGAAAGCTGAAAGTGTTGAAATGTTAAATATGCTCCAAAAATCAATAAAAAGAAAGCATTTTTAACGTATGGAAAGGAACTTACATTTTTAAATTTTGAACATGTTCAAAAAATTATAAAAAAACGCAAAAGGAGGTTAAAAAATATTTAACGGTTTTTTTAACGTATGGAAGATACATTTTGAAATTTGAAAAATGTTCAAAGAAACATAAAAGAAGGAAGAAATGTTCTGGAAATGTTCAACAATTTTTTTAACGTATGAAAAAGAAACAAGTATTCAAATTTTAAAAATCTTCAAAAAACGCAAAAGGGGGTTGAAAACTCCAAGAATTTTTTAACGTATGGAAAAGAACTTACATTTTGAAATTTCGAAATTGTTACAAAAATTATAAAGAGGTTAAAACTGTTCAACGGTTTTTTTAATCAACTTACAACTTACATTTTGAAATTTTGAAAAATGTTCAAAAAATCATAAAAGAAGGTTGGAAAAATTCTGGAAATTTTCAACAATTTTTTTAACCTATGGAAATGAACTAAGTATTGAAATTGAAACAATTATGGATTCTACAGGCCACATTCTTTAAGAAAATTTTTTTTCTGGGTCGATGTGAGATAATTTTTTTTCCGGGGCTCAAAAAAAGGCAGTGTATAACCTTCCTTTTTTATCAAAAATCGACTACACCAAAATTTCTCGGGAAAACACTTTTTCTTATTAATTTGGATGCGTAGAATCCAATTCAATTCGTACTTTTCCGATTAGACTTCTCAATCAAAAGTTATAGACTAGAAACCATTTTCGAAAAAAAATTCAAAGGGCTGTAACTTTTGAACTAGTAGCCCAATCTTGGAACTGTTTGAAATATGGATTCTACAGGCCACATTCTATTAGAAATTTTTTTCCCGGGTCGATGTGAGGCAATTTTTTTTCCGGGGCTCAAAAAAAGGCAGTGTATAACCTTCCTTTTTTATCAAAAATTGACTACACCAAAATTTCTCGGGAAAACACTTTTTCTTATTAATTTGGGTACGTAGAATCCAAATCAATTCGTACTTTTTCGATCAGACTTCTCAATCAAAAGTTATAGACTAGAAACAAATTTTAAAAATGTTTAAAAATCATAAAAAAAGAGGGGTGAAAATGTTCAAGAACTTTTTTTTGATCGTGTAGAGAAGAAACTATGTTTTGAAAATGTTCAATAAATTATGCAAAACTCAAAAGAAGATTGAAAATGTTCAACAACTTTTTTTTGAACGTATAAAAAACGCAAAAGGGGGTTGAAAATGTTCAAGAACTTTTTTTTGATCGTGTAGAGAAGAAACTATGTTTTGAAAATGTTCAATAAATTATGCAAAACTCAAAAGGAGATTGAAAATGTTCAACTTCTTTTTGAAAGTATAAAAAACGAAAAAGGGGGTTGAAAATGTTTAACAACTTTTTTTTGAACGTATAGAGAAGAAATTGTATTTTGAAAATGTTCAAAAATTCATAATAACTCAAAAGGGAGTCGAAAATGTTTAACAACTTTTTTTTGAACCAATAGAGAAGAAACTGTATTTTGAAAATGTTCAAAAAATCATGCAAAACTCAAAAGGAGATTGAAAATGTTCAACAACTTTTTTTTGAACGTATAAAAAACGCAAAAGGGGGTTGAAAATGTTTAACAACTTTTTTTTAAACGTATAGAGAAGAAACTGTATTTTGAACATGTTAAAAATCATAGAAAACGCAAAAGGGGATTGAAAATGTTCAAGGCACTTATTTTTGAGCGTGTAGAGAAGAAACCGTATTTTGAAAATATTCAAAGAATTATTAAAAAAACGCAAAAGGGAGTTGAAAATGAACAACAATTTTTTTGAACGTATACATCGAAATAATTTTCATTTCCGTTACCATGAAAAATAATACCCTTCGAAGAAATCAAATAGACCCATTTCGAAGACACTTAAAAATCTGCTTATCTGAAAATTCAAAAAAGTTCGAGACGCAGAAGAATGTTTACAATATTAAAAATCTGAATAATGTGAAGAACCAGAAGAATCTGACCTATCTGAAGAAATTGAAGAATTAAGAGAATTGTGAAGATTTGAATGTAAATTTTAAAATTGCGAACCTCGTTTGACAGTAGTGTCGCAAATACTCAATTAGCCTTTGGTATACACTTATACGTGGAAATATTGGGAAACGGTTTTCACATTTTCGGCCAAGAAACTTCGACTGTGCTCGGTTGTTTTCGCCTGTGTCAAATAGTAACGTGGGGAATGGTCCAATTAGTTTTTACTTATTTTGAAAAATATCGAAAAAATACAAGGACTATATACTCGAGTTTAACATCGAATTATCTATTTTTCACAGTTTTCGAGTTAACCTCGTTAATCCGAATAGATTCGGACCACCGGCCTTTCGGATTATCGCGAAAATAGTGAAAATAATAAATTTGGACACAAGCATTAAGAAATAAACTTTATTCTTCTCAACGTCTTCAGGGGTGTCATCGTTGTTATGAGGAACGAAATTATGTCGGACTATCGCGATTTCGGACTAGCGTGTATTCGGATTATCGAGGATGTACTGTATAGTAAAAAGTTCTGGTCTTTTAAAAAGAACCATTATTAATAAACTTTTTTTTGTCCGTACCTACCTACTCTCACCCTTAAATCAATACCGCAAGTGTTTATGGAAACCTCGACACGAACTCACCGGGGGATTATTGAGAGGAATAAATCGATGGGGCGAAAAAATAATGCGCGAACTGTCAAAATTAATTAAATAACGCTCACGCAAGTGGCTTCATTGAGGCGAGCAAGTGTACCGAGACGGCGGCGCCATTATTTTCTATTTTTATTAATGCCATCCCGCAGAAACAATGCTAAATTGAAATTGCAAACGTAAATGGGCGAGCAGTAAATTCGCATTAATTTATCGAAGTTGTTTCATTTCGCCTGCAGGTGTTTCTTCATTACCGCCCGATTCGACACTTCGAATTACTATTAAAGTCGCTGTTACTTGGAGGAGGTAAATTTTAATTTTCCGAAGAAAGAAATTATTTCGCGCGATTTGAGTAACTTCGAAACTGTCAGGGAGTATCGCATGATTGATTACTGCACGATGCTGATAGTCGTAGACGTGTCGCTGTTTTCGCCGAAACTGTCTCCTGTGAAATTGTTATTGATAGCGTTTATTTATAAATGAATCTTCGTGAATTTGTACTGTAAATGCGTATGGTGTAAAGGGCTCGGGATGTACACATTTTGAATACGCAAGTGTCGCGAGTTCTACTAGGATGCCATTTGGATTCCGTAATGCACCTTGTGATTGCTTCAAAATCGTTGAATTTTTTTTAATATTCTGTCATGATAATAAACTGATATTCGACCCGAAATTAGGCCAAAAAAACCAATATTACTTATGTACATTCGTTTTGTGTATAATAGCGGGATATCTAATATGTAAACATAACCCTATTCGACAAAGTCAATAAAGGAAAAAATAAACGCCAATCAATATCGGTTCAGTGGCACTGCATTTCGTTACACTTATAACAACATTAGCCCAATCAGTGTCAATAAACGTCGTATAATTTGTTGCGCAATTGCCGGACCTTAACAGCCCTTAACGCAAATTTTATTGTGGGGCCAGATTTGAAATGACTTTTGTTTATTATCGCAGATTGGCGTCTATTAAATTGGCGTTGGACGGTGAAATTGGTGTATCCCGCTAATCTCTTAATCGCTTTAACGTTAAGCGGGTTAATTTGATACTCTCGCTGAAAACGTACTAAAAATTTTACACCCATCTTTCCTATGGCTGTGCTGGGGGGTACACAAAATTGAATTATCTGATTACCGTTTCCACCACCTGCCATCGTTAGACGTTGTGTAAGTTGAATTTTCTAGACACCATCTTCAACTCAATTGTACCTACCAATCCAATCCACTACATTTACATTTACAAAATATTCATGCCCGAACCCGGATTCGAACCAGGGACCCCTAGTGCAGCAGTCGGCCTTCCACGCCACCCAGGCCACAACTACACAATTGGATAGCTAATATTTGAGCAGTAAAAAAGTAGTTACAGTTTTACACTGCAGAGGGGAGAGAGGGGGGGGGGTGATTTCCACGTAGATAATAAGCAAAATTTATTTGATGGGAGGTTCTCATACAAAAAGATTGGTTTTAAACATTTTTTTTTCGCAGTGCATTCTGTTCGTTTCTATTAAATTCTCTCAACCAAACGAGATTATAAAATTGAGTTTGCACTGAAACTAAATTTCGTTACGCGCGAACGCTACAGTCGATTATCGGTGGCGAAATTAGAAAAACAACGCCTTTCGAGAGAAAGCAAATTACAACCTGATCGGTACAGCTTATTACAATAGCAATTACGAAAATAACATGGCGCCCGATCCCTCGTATATTTATAAATGCGACGTACAAAAGAAGCGGGACGTCGCATTCGGTTCAATCTACTGAAATATCTTCCGTAGTCGGATTTACTTGACGTGTAAGGGTCATCTTTGACTAATTCATGAGATAGTTCGAGAATACGACAGGGGAATTTACTGTTTTTTGTTGCGAATTTTAAATCTTTGATCTGACGTAAAGACGTCAGAAAATGGCGGTCCGAAGGGGATGGATCGTTTGCATGTTTAAAAAATTTATACGTATTTGGAAATTTTAGAAGACACTTCGCTAATCTGCAATCGGGAATGACCACAGGATACGAAGAATCGCATACGATTTTCAGTAGAGGAATTTTTTTTACACTGAGCTCGCATTCAGAAACACGACTTTTAATTCGGCTCATATTGAATAGCACGGATCCTTGAACTCGTAGAAATCGAGACAGACATCGCTGTCTCTCTTCGTTCTCAAGTTCGACGGGGAACAGACGGACAGACTCACAAAACCACCACATCGGGGGCTACCATATACCCGTTGTCGGTACCCGCTTCCAAAATTTTATGCATTTCGGTTTATAACTGACATGGATGTCAAAAGGGCCATATTTTTTGGACTTTTGAGGAATTCGGAGAACTATTAAAACTTAGGATATCCGAAAAATGGCAAAGAAGAATGCGAAGTAATTTTGTATGAATCCAAAAACCGAAAACTTCGAAGAATGAAGAATATGAAGAACGAGAAGAAGATAAAGGTTCAGAAAAATCCGAAGCGTCGAAGTAGTTAAAGTATTCGATGGATCTGAAACACTCGAAGAAACCTAGGAATCCGAAGAAATTGAGGCATTTGAGTCCGAAGATTCTAAAATTGGAAAATGAAATTGATGTGAAAAATCTGAAACAAACTGAAAACCACAATAGAGGCTCATTAGAAAATTCCGAGTGTACCGAAGAGTTCGAACAATATCAGAATCTCAAAGAATTTGACGAATTCAAAAAAATTGAAAAATGCGAAGAAATCAAGGCTCAGAAAGCACCCACCTAAAAGCAAACAATGGTACATTTTTAAATATCGAGTATAATATACAGGGTATTCCTAAAAATGATGTACATACATACGGAAGGGGCTAATTTTTTGGCGTATTTTATAACCAAAAGTTCATTTAAACACAGGTGCGTCAATCAATGTTTCGTTACTTTTGTTGTTATAATCCAAAAAGGGATCAGGAGAACGTAAACAAATTTGAACCAGATAAACATAATACTTGAAGACACTCTCAAAATATTCTTCTGACATTTCTGTGATCCTGATACAACAATTTTTAAAATAGAAATTGGTATCAGGAGCGCATAGTAAGTAATGGTTATCGATCAATAAACAGTACTTCTTCCACAAGGCTTTGTAAAAGCACATAATGAGAGAGGAAGTGATCAATTAATTTTAGAGCTCACTTCTTTAACTTTGTAAAGATACATTTGTACTAGGAGGTCTCATAAAGAAATGTACACTTTTTTGTAATTCTATGATTATACAATTCCAAAGAGAAAATTTTTTACCAGGAGTATATAAGTGACGAATTCCATGAGCCGGAAACAACAGATAAGATAATAAAAGAAAAATTTGTATCAGGATCACGTAATAACTAAGGAAGTATCTGTCAATGAATTTACATCTACATATGTTGTTGTAACCTTGATAAATAGAGAGAAATTGAATAATCGGAAGAATCTGGAACATTCGAAGAAACGAGAGAATTCGAAGAACTTCAGAAATCTGAAAATACGAAGAATCGCATACATTTTAAGTAGGGGAATTCAGATCAGGAGAACACAACAAACAAATTTGAACCAAATCAACATAATACTTGAGGACGTACTCTCAAAATATTCTTCTGACATTTCTGTGATCCTGATACTACAGTTTTTAAAATAGAAATGGGTATCAGGAGCGCATAGTAAGTAATTGTTATCGATCAATAAAAAGTAATTCTTCCAGAAGACTTTGTAAAAGCACATAATGAGAGAGGAAGTGATCAATAAATTGTATAGAGTTCTTTAACTTTGAAAAGACACATTTGTACTAGGAGGTCTCATAGAGAAATGTACACCTTTTTGTACTTCTATGATTATACAATTCCAAAGAGACACATTTTTACCAGGAGTACATAAGTGACGAATTCCATAAGCCAGAAACAACAGTTAATAAAAGAAAAATTTGTATCAGGATCACGTAATAAGTGAGGAAGTATCTGTCAATGAATTTACATCTGCATATGTTGCTGTAACCTTGATAAATAGAGAGAAATGGAATAATCGGAAGAATCTGGAACATTCGAAGAACTTCAGAAATCTGAAGATACGAAGAATCGCATACATTTTCAGTAGGGGAATTCAGATCAGGAGAACATAACTAACAAATTTGAACCAAATAAACATAATACTTGAGGACGTGCTCTCAAAATATTCTTTTAGGGATTTTATCATATCTTACTACCCTACTAGAATAAAAGTAAAAACTGTTTCTTTTAGATATTTTTACGTAGAATCCAGTGAGGTAACCAAAAAAATGTTTTGGACCACCGTTTCTGGGATTTGACCAAATGTTGGTTTTTTTTAAATGCAACACTAATATCTTAACGTTAATTTTTTTGCCTCGTTTTTTGCATTCGTTTCGTTTACCTGATTGTGTCACCATCTATATTTTTTTTATATAATAAATTGTATATTATATCATATTTTTGAAAATTTTGAAATGACTTGTTTCTACCGTCAGTCATTCTTATTGATTGGTATCGGCTGCCATGAACACAATAAAAAATCAAAATCTTCATAAATCCATAGCCTACTATTTAAAAACCGTAAAAATAACGTTTTGGCTAAAATTTCAAAAAATATAGGAAAACGAATGCAAAGAAAATTGACGTTAATATATAAAGGGCGTTGCATTTAAAAAATGCCAACTTCAAGTCAAATCTTAGAAACAGAAATAAGGTAAAAACTGTCTTCTAGATATTTTTACGTAGAATCCAGTGGCGTAGTAAAAATAAATGTCTAAGATTTGGCTTGAATCTTATATGGGCGGTAAAATATGATAACATCCGAAAAAGATAGACTTTTCGTTTTCACAATTAGATTCATTACATTTTTAATATTCCAAGTAGTCTTCCGTTTCTCGAATTCTTCCCAATTTTCAAATAACATTCTCCGGAGTGTTTAACTTTTTCGAATTTTTGCAATCCCTCAAACTATTCGTATTCTTGTTTCGAACTAATGAGATTGTTTAATTTCTTTCATCTTTAGATGCTTCGTTGGATTCTTTAGATTATTCGGAGTTTTCTGCACTTTTTAGGAGAATTTTTCGAAAAAAAAAAATTTCCCTTACGTGATGGTTTTATCCGTCTCTGTCTGTTCCTCGTCTAACTCGAGAACGAAAAGAGACAGCGATGTCAAAACCTTCGCCAATCGATTTCTAAGAGTTCAATGATCAGTCCTATTGAATATGAGCCGGATCAAAAGTCTGGTTTCCGAATGCGAGTGAAGTGACAAACAATTCCCCTACTGAAAATCGCGTGCGATTCTTCGTATCTTGTTATATTCCTTCGATTCTTTGGAACAAATGTCAAGAAAATTTGAAAACGTGCAAAAAAATAGGGTTTTTTGAAGGGGACTTACGAACAAGTCTCGTACAATTTTAGAGAATAATAATTAAAGAAAAGTTCAGCAATTTCTGTTGTACTAACGAAACGATAGTGAGTGATTAGTGAAAATTGATAAATGAGAACGAGTCCATTAATGAATACAGCACAAGCGAGCTTACTCAGAATGATGAATGGCGCGTGGGTTCAATTTGAACTTTTTTATTAGCGGTAAAAGTAAAACCTTTATTACAGAATTCATTGACCTGAATCGGTACGACCTTTTAACGGAGATAAATTTCAAGTGTAAGCGCGTACAATTGAAGAAGTCATTGTATCAACGAGGAAGACGTCGCGAGGGGGCAGCAGCGAGACACGAGTCTAAAACAATATAATCGAACAATTTCGGTTCCGTTGCACTTGCAATCCTATTGTATTGTATTATTAATGCATGAAACTATATACATTTTGTGCAATGACATCGGTAACCGATCCGGTAGCACTTCCCTTTGAGACACTGCATGTAATTATAATTGGAACAGAAAACCGCACTTGTGGAGTACTTTGCATAAAGGCGCGCGTTTTTTGTAATGCGAGTATGTAATTTGGAGTAAATAATTCAGCAAAGGTTTTTCACCGCCTTTTAGTACGTTCTATTTTCGTATATGAATAGAGTGAATGGGGCAAGTATGTTTAGAATGCGCGCGAATTTTAGTTTTAGGAAAATTGGAAAATCCGCATTCCATACTAAATTTAAAACAAAACTCATTTGCAGCAATTTAGTAATTCACTAACTAAAGGTCTGAACCCCCCCGACCCCCAAATGTTCCACTAATTTTGGGAATGGACTAGAAATGTCTAGAAATTTTGAAAATTTGTAGATAATTTTCCAGGTGTTCCAGAAATGTTGATAAATCTCGAAAATATTTCATGAATGTACGTGAAAGTGTTCAAAAAATTATAAAAAAAGCAAAAGGGGGGTGGAAATGTTCAACGATTTTTTTGAACGTAAGGAAAATAAATTAATTTTAGAAATCTTGAAAAATGTAGGAACTAAAAATAATGCTTAAAGTCTAAAAAAAATAAAAATTATTCGGAAAACGCTTATGGATGTTCTGCGAAAGTTCTGAAGATATTAAAAAAACCAATAGTTTTAAATAATCTTTTCAAAAAGACTGATTTATACATTTTTTTAAAAAACAATCTATTGTACCGAAATCCTAGACATCGGGATGCCAGCAGCCGCCATTGTGTCGTCATCCAGTAGATAAAAGATTAGTGATAATGATAAGGAAGGTGAGCGGATGTGACGCGTACTTTCCGGGAAATGTGATATGTTGATTAGCAGGTACATATTCGGGAATTTTCGAGAATGTTCCGTGATCTTTCTATATAAGCAAATTGAAGCATCATATCGATGCCGAAGTTCGCCTTCGTATATGATAAATTTACATGTTATCAATTTGTGCGGCAATATAAATCTATCACTACACTGAGAGCGAGAACAATTATTAAATTGGTAAACAATTTAGGATAATTAACTTTTTGGAAATCTGCGTTTTTTAATTTTTGATCGAAGTTCTTTGCGTTTTTCCCCAAGCTCTCCTTACAAATTGCTCTCAGATTCTCGTGAAATTCCACGCCGTGTTTTCCTCAAGTTTCTTTCAAATCTTTTTCAATTTACTATGCAGTTTCTTACATTTTGTCTTATGTCTAATCTCAACCTCCTCAAGTTAAGCCTTAGCAAAGTTTTTTTTCCAAGTTCCTATAAACATTTTCTCAAGTTCATCTCAAATTCCCTTTCAAGTTTTCTCAAATTCTTTTCTTTTCTGTTCCCCTCAAAACTTCTCTCAATTTTTCCGCGTCTTTAATTTCTCTGAAGTTCTCTTCTCAAATTTTCCTCAACGTCTCTCGTTCCTTCGCTACAAGTTCTTTCCTAGTTTGTATCAAACTCCTACAAAGTTTTACTAACATTTAGTGGTTCTTTCAAGTTCCTCCTTATGTTTTTCCTGAGTTCCCTTTCACATTTCTTTCAAATCGTCCTCAAATTCCTTTCATATTCCCCTTAAGATTCTTTTAAATTCCTCATGAGCCGCTTTTAAATGGTTACCAAATTATTTCTTTTCAGCTTTCCCCAAGTTCCATCAAATGCCCTTCTTTTTCTTCAGTTCTGCGTTAAATTTGGTTCAAGTTTCCTCTTCACGAGTCGTTTACTTTGCCATTCATTTACCATCTACCTTTCAAACTTCTGTCAATTTCTTCGTCCCTCCCAAGCTTCTTTAGGTTTTTTAAAAATTCTCTTGCCAGTTATTCTCAAGTTCTTATGTTCCCTTGAAGCTTATCCCAATTTCTTTTAAACGTGTTCTCAAACTCACTTCACGATTTCCTCCAGTTCCATCAAATTGTATCCATTGTTCTTCCCCAGTTTATCTTTAACGTTTCCCCGAATTCCCTCTCGTACTTCCTCTAAGTTGACCCTTGAGTTTCCCACAAATCCTCAAAAATTTTTTATACTCCCCTAAGTGTTTCTCGATTTGTTTATAAACCACTTTTCAATTATTTTCAAGTTTCTCTTTAGCTTTCCCCAAGTTCTGATAGTTATTTTCTCAAGTGTGTTTCTTATTTTCCTCGAATTTTCCCTTCATGGATCCGTTAATTGAATATTATGTTACCCTCAAATTCAAATTCCGTTCATGATCCCCTCAAGCTTTACTTAATTTTCTCTTAATCGCATCTTAAGTTCTCCTGAAGTGCTTCAGGTTTTCAAATTTTCCGAGTTGCTCCTTCTTCACCTTCACTTAAAGTTTCCCTTTAATCCCATTAACTTTTACTAAAATCCATTCCTAATTAATGTTTAGTTTTTCACCGAATTCCCCTTCGTATTTTCTTCAAGTTTCCCCTCAAGGTCCCCACAATTATGGCCAAGTGCCAAATTCGTATCATGTCCTTTCCTTCAAACTTCCCACGTTTTCTTAAGTTTTTGTGTGTTTCAGTTTCTATAAAATTTATTTCAAGTTATTCTCAATTTCTTCAAATGTTCAGTTCAAGTTCTCCTCAAATGCCTCTCAAGTTTCCCCCAAGAGTTGCTCAATTTTTTAAGCGTGTTTTAAGCTCCTCTGATATTTTACTCCCAACTCATCTTGAGGTTCTCAAACTTTCCTCAATGTCCCTCTCCTCTTCGCTTTAAGTTTCCATCAAGGTTTCATGGTCCCTCTCATGTTCCTCTTTCTTCCCGTCATATTTCTTTCAGCTTTCCCCTACATAAATTCTCCTCGAATTCTCCCCTTCAGCTTTTCTCAAATCAATTGCTTTTCAAGTTCTTACCAGGTTCCCTTGACATTCATTCTTCCACTCAAGCTGCTCTTTAAAATTTTCTCGAGTTTCCCTCTCATGGACCCTTTCATTTGCCATTAAGTTATCCTCAAATTCCCTTGGCCTTCTTTTCAAACGTCTCACAATTTCTTAGTAAGTTCTGAATTTTCCCTCAAGTTTCTATCAGTTTGCATGAAATTCTTTCCAAGTTCATCTCTAGATCTTATGTTTCCAAGATCGGCTCAAGTGCCTCTCAAGAATTTAAATTTTCTCGAGCTTTACTCTATCTCCTCATAAACGCATCTTAAGATTTTCTAAAGTTCTCTTCTTAGGTTTCTCTGAAGTTCTCAATGTTTCTCTTTTCTTCGCTTTAACTTCTCTTCTAGTTTGCATCAAATTCTCACGAAGTTCGCATCGAATTTTACTCAAATGTCTCGGTTCTCTTAAGTTCCTCTTTAAATTTTTCCCTAGTTCCCAATAAATTTCTCTCAAATCGTTCTCAAATTCATTTCATACTTCTTCTAATATTCTCTTAATTTCCTCATTAGTTTTACTGAGGTTGTTTTTCAGCGTCTCCCAAATTATCATCAAATACCAAGCCTCCCCTCATGGATCCATTAATTTACAATTTTCCCTTAAATTCCTTTTGTGTACATTTCTCTAAATTTCTTTTAAGTTTGTTCTTTTCAAGTTATTCTCAAGATCTCATCTCATGTTCCTTCAAAGTTCTCCTCAAGTGCCTCTCAAGCACTCAAATACTCCTCCCGCTCTTCTAAAGCTTTGTTTGATTTCTTGTTAAGTACACGGTGTCCTCCGTAATTGTTAGTGATTGTGCTTTCCGACCTAACCTCATATTTTAAATCGAATACCCTGTATATTTTAATTTAAAAAGATAGCATACTACATTCTCTTTTCAAAAATATAATACTGAACAATTCGAAAAAAATCACTATATGATTCCAAAATATTAAAGGGAAATTTTAAAAACATTCAAAAATATTGTTTGTATTATTTTAATCTTTTTTTAATTTTGGCGTGTTAAATTTTTGAAAAGAGAAGTTTGAATCTTTTTATATTAAAATATTTTTGGATTTTTAAACTATTTGAATTTTTATTATTTTTTGCGAGATTTTTTGTAATCTTTTTGATCTTTTTGAATCTTACTTTAATTTTTTTTAAATATCATCCCTGGTAGGTATGTTAAATTTTTGAAAAGAAAAGTTAATATGCTATCTTTTTAGATTAAAATATTTTTGGATTTCTAGAAAAATGTTTTTTGGATTTTTTAAAAATTATTTTAATCTTTTTGAATCGTATTTTAATTTGTTTGAATCAATTGTATCTTTTTTGAGTATCATTCCTGGTGTTTAATTTTTGAAAATAGAAGTTTACTTATCTACTATCTTTTTAGATTAAATATTTTTGGATTTTTCGAACTATTTGAATCTTTTTTGTTTTTCAAAAAATCTTTTTAATCTTTTTGAATCTCACTTTAAGTGAACTTTTTACATTGAAATATAACGTACTTATAACGTTATATACTTTTTGGTTTAACTAAGAAAATTAATCTAATCGTGTTTTTTTTGTTACAGGTGAGAATTCTACATATCGATTTTATCTTAAAGAATGAAGGTGAGTTATTTCAAAAATTGTTTTAATTGATCAAAGATGGTTTGGTTTTTGCCGAACTCACTTTTGGCTCTTGAAATTAAAAAAACTTGAAATTATAAAGAGGGAGGAATCTCAAAGATTCTACAACGAAGGCCTTAAAAAGGCGGGAGAAACTCAACGAGACTTTTACAGACACATAAAAGTTCTTCAAGACAGGTATTTTAAAAATCTTAAAATTGGAGTCTTGGAGATTTATGAAAACCTTTGGAGACCCATCGATCGTAAAAGCCTTTTACAATCTCTTTAAGGCTTTTAAAAGCCTTTCGAAACAACTGGTATCTTAAAGACGCTTAGGAATTCAACAAACTTATACAACTTCGTAAAAGTTCACGTTTAAGTTTTTTCCGAATTCCCCCTCATATTTCCTTCGATTCCTTTCAAATTTCTCCCATTTTTTTCTCAATTTGTGTACTCCCACTACGTTCACTTAAGAAAAACGGGCAGGTTTGAAATATAATTTTACGAAAAAAAAAGGGGTTAGTCCAAACACCCCTAAATGGAATTGATTCATTCATATGCATATTTTTCTTGCATCGCTATTGCTAATTTGTCACTATACAAAAGCTGTTGGTGGTGGGTCATTGCTAACTTCACATGGATCAAATCACCAGATTTTGTGACTGACTGTACGCTAATTTGAATTTTACGTAGAAATAAATGTATTAGTTTGACGCACGAGGCGAATTCGAGTGGAAAACTATCGATCATTTACTGCAAATTAGGTCCGCGTACATACATTAATTAGACGACGACCCAGTCTTTGGTTCGGATCGGATCTAATTTTAAAATAATTAATATGCAACACCATCAAACTTCCGACGAGCATAAAATACTTGATCAAAAATAAATCCACGTCTTCTAAGTTTAATTTATAGTTGAATACGTTCAAAATTAGTTTCCATATAGTGCTAGATGTTAATGAGAATGTAATTAAATTGCCTCGATTTCGCTCTGAGAGAAGTTTCGTTGTTTTATCGCTATACGCTAATGTAGATGGTAGTGATTTTCATTTGAAAAGAAAACGTTCGCGTTCGGGAAGCAATAGATATATGCTAGTTAATCGAGAGTTGCTTCAGGGGTACAACTTGACATGACAATCGAACAGGCAAACGGAAATTGGGAGGGACGCGTCCTTTGTTAACGAGCATCAGGTATGCAGCCAATTCAAATGACGCATGCGACGACCTAAATTAGTATGCAACATACGAAACATTCTCAGAAGACGTTTAGATTTACTTCATACAGGATGTTTTTGTGTTATGCCATTTGCATCTACTTTCATTACGCTGTTGAGTTCGTTACAAATCGAATCGGATTGTATATCGGTAGACAATGAATATGCAAATTGATATTTACTTCAAATGGGAATCTCGCCACTATCTATCACTATTTGGTTTAACAGATTTAAAGAGGGTTGCAGAAAATGAAAATTCTTTCCTTTTATCCAAATTGCGTTAAGGTCCATCTAAAAAAAACGTAATCTACTAGGTCTCACTGTTAAGATCTGAACCCTCGGACGGACGAAGCTGTATTTTTAAGAAAAATATGCTAAATACATTATACTTGTACGTCAGTAGTTCGGAGTTTATCATTAAAGTTTCCTTGGGGATGCCTCATCTAAAAAATATTTAATTTTCATTTAGGAGAGGTTTGTCCAATATGCGTTAATGGAGTTATGCTTTTTGTGCATTAGCTCCAATTAGGTCGACTCAATCGATGTCGCAATAATCGAGCGTTCTCGCATTACATACCGCGCAAAAAAGCCACATTTTTAATTATGTTATTAAGTTATCGTCATTTAATGTATTAGGCCTGTTGGATTGTGTATAAAAAAGGGCCGTTTCCCGTACATTAAAGAGGGATATGTTCTGTCGTTCCTCCATTACGTGAGGTTTACACACTGTTTCCTTACAATTCTCGAGCTTTAAAAAAGTACTCTGAAAGGCCTTTTAAATTGCCTTTTAAAATTATTTATGGGCCAGCTTTTGCTCTTGTATTTAAACAGTGATGTTATACAGCGATGAGGATCTTCGTATGGTCGCTTTTTCTATACGATTTTATAAATGTGTTTCTTTGATGCCTTTTTAGAAATTTATTGACCATATATAGACGACAGGCTTCTTGAATGCGACCTGCTCGGCCAGTAACTTTAAATGAAGACTGACATTCCTGCACTGTAACAATGTAAATATTTGATTTACTCATTTAAAAGTGTAATTATTTCGTACGTAACGTTACTGTTTTAGCTTATTGGGACGTTAATAAGAATTATGAAATTCAAAAAATTGTACAGCTAAAAAAAACTCGTGCATAAATTTGATCAAAGTAATTCCAAAATGATAAATTAAAAAATTCGGTGAAACTCATCTCGAAAAATGAGGTGTACGCAAAAATCACAATAAAAAAAAGTCAGGAAAAGTTAGGAAAATTAACAAGTTTTAATAAATCCAAAGTATTCGAAAAAATAGGCCATAAGGCTAAATTCGAGTGCCGTCAAAGTTATCTAGCTCTCCTCCTGACGAGGAAGTTCAAAGGTTGCTCACCGTTCAAAGTCCAAAGGTTGCTCACCGTTCAAAGTCCAAAGGTTGGTCGTCCAATTTTTTGGTGAGATAAGAGATACAATACTCTAAACGCGTATTCGAGCAAAACCGGGGTTTAAATGAAAAATTTTGGACGGCGACCAACCTTTGGGCTTTAAATGGCGAGCAACCTTTAAAGTTTGAACGGCGACCCATCTTATGACTTTGAACCGCGAGCAACCTTTGAACTTTACACGGACTTAATTTTCAAAAAGCCTTTGAGATCTCTACTTAGTTTTGAAAGTCCTCGTCAGGAGGAGAGCGAGATAACTTTGACGGTACCCAAATTTCACTTTATGACATTTTACATCGAGCGGAGTTAGGATCCCTATATGACTATCGCAATGTCGTACGGTGGTTAATCTTTACACCCCTAAACATTGAGTATTGCTCTTGAAAATAAAATATAACACCACAAAAAGGAGCAATTGAACGCGAAACTTCAACACATTGACCTTTGATTATTGAAGACCCCGCAAGAAATGTCATTGCACTTTGATAAACTACAAAATTAAATGACGTGAGGTCATCGACCTCAGGTAACCTTAAAAATGAAATATCACACCGGAAAGTGGGGTCTTGAACGGCGACCAACTTTTGGACTTTGAGCGACAAGCAAAATTTGGACTTTAAACGGCGACCATACCTTGGACGGTGACGGCGCCCGAATTTAGCCTTATGGAATTGTACATGCGAGTTGATTTAGAATATCGCTATATGCCTATCGCTTGCATTGGTAATGAGGGCTCAACATACCCTAATCAATGACAATTGTATTCGATACGCATGCTTTATAATCGCTGAGTAAAGTGCAAGTGCAAAGTACAGTACTTACCAAGGTAATTATTTGAAGGGCAAATATTGAAAGCTCTTTGGCGTAAATGCCAACACAAAAATCACGCGACCTTTATCGGCAAACACTTTCCACGTATGTGCTCCTGCTCTGCACAATTTTTCCTTTTAAAATTTGTTATATCAGGGTCATAGAAGCACAAGGTGTAATTTTTTTTTGAACGGCACCCGCCACTGTGCGGGTGTCAATTTTTCTTTTGGGTTAAATGTCTTAACAATGTTATCAGGATCACATTAACACAAGGAGTTATTAACATACACGTTCTCATTTATGTGCTCCTGCGAACAATTTTTCTTTAATGTGTAGAGTTTATTGATACACTTCCATACCCATCATGTGCTTGTGGTGCAAGTGGCCCTTTGAAAATTTGGCAGATTTTTCTTTTAAAGTTTATGTTTTTTTTTAACTTTTAGGGGTGTAAATTTGTTTTTTGGGTCAAAATTTTCTTTTAAAAATATTATCAGGAGCACAGAGCACAAACAAATGTATTACTCGACTAACACTTGCCACTTACATGCTCTTGGCACAAGTTTGTCATGGTTGGTCATGATTGTATTCGGATTCCACATACTTCCTTCCTTATTATGTACACCTTGTCCCATTTTCGACACATAGGGTATTTCCGAAATTGTTGGCACTATCAAAAAAGTAATATAGGCGTTGTTACGTTTGCTCTCTCACAAATATAAAATGTTTACGCCACCTAGGTATTTCCTTTGTAAAACCGTTTAGTGAAAATGTTAGTCCTGTAGTAGACTTGTTATTGCTTTAGTTCTTTATTTTCGCCGCTAGAGGCCATCCGAGTGTAGTAGGTTTCCTTTACAATAGTTATTTGTTTCGCCGCCAGAGGTCGTGCAGATGTTTTAGGCGCACGCATACCTTGTACAAGAACAGCTCACTTGCAAAGAAGAATACGCGCCAAGTTTTTCTCTTGTGATTTGCTTTTGATACTTCGTTGACGCTTTTACGGATATATTCTAATCTCGTTTATGGTATGTACCAACAATTGTGCATTACTTTTGATTTTGAATAATGATTTTTAGGCTTCTTACTTCTGGCTTACTCTTTTCTTCATTACTATCTACCTGATTATTGCTATCTATATCGACGTCCTATATGGATTTTCTCAATATTGCACAAGCAAATTCTACCGCCATCTTGGTCAAATCAATCACGTGATTCTATATCATTCTACCTACATTACTTGGTGAATCGCTTCGCTAGAAAGAGATTGGAGTAGTACATGGAACGTTAATTTCAAAGGCCTCGTGGATCCTTCGCGAAAACATACATTTCCGTTTCCCTAGGAGGCTTTCTATCTGAAACACAACTGTATATATATATATATATATATATCACCGATTTGTAAGGACAATCCGTGGCCGAGTCAAAATTTTGCTTCTGTTTAGTTAACGTAAATTGAATTATTGAGTCTTATTGAGTATTAATTACGGTTTTAGTATTCGATTTGCCCAAGTTCCAGACGTTAGGCAGATTTTGTGCCACACTATTCACTATGTGTTGTTATCTGTCACAGATAAGACAGAACGCGCCCCTCTGAGCTCGCAAGGTCGTTTTTAGGTTTAAGTATTCTCTCTTCTCTCTACAGCCATTCCGAGCAGAAGACGAATTCGGCACAACCCTAGACAGAGTAAAGGTCTAGTGGGGTAAGTCAGACCTCCACTGGTTTTAAAGCTATCACTTTTGCGTGAAAGTGTAATAGCAGGCCTTTTATAATGTTAGGAGCCGAAGGTATGCAAAAGTGAGTTTTAAAACCAGTGCCGAGCGAGCCCAAATTCAAACAAAGTAATTTCACAATGAAAAAATTTCCTATTGTGCATGTACTTCAGCCGGGGCAAATTTTTGTCGATGTCAAAGTTTGGGGGGGGGGGGGTATTTTCAGAATTAATCTTCTAGAAGAGAACTTAAGCATCAAGTAGATGCTTTAGGGTTTTGAAAAACGTTTTTCTTTGAAACAATCAGCATATACTACAGTACTTGCATTAACACTGCCCCCCTTTCTGATTTGGAACTAAAAAAACTCGTTAAAACTAACACTTTCTTGAAGTTTTTTTTACATTTTGGCTTTTGTTTCCGAATTGTTGACTTTATTTGGTTATTTTAGAAATCGCTATCGCCAATATTTGTAAACAGATTTCAAAAAATCAAAGTTTTTTGAAATAAACAGTTTAATATCTACAACTTTTGTACAAAGCTTTTTTACAAACAATTTACAACAAAATGGCGGTCATTTTAAATTAAATTTTTAAATTTTGGAAATTGAAATTTAATTGTGCTAATCAATTTTCAAAATTTAAAATGACGCCATTAGGTATGTTTTGTAAATTTTTTGTAAAAAATTGTGATACAAAAGTTTTCGATACTAATAATGGCGATATAGAGATTTGACGAGTTTTATAACACATATTGGGTTGTCCACTTTGAGTAGAAACACCCTGTATATTGCTCTTAGGGTGGTGTTAAACGTATCATTTCACGGAAATCTCGAAGTCGAATTGCTATACAAAACTGCCAGAAATTCTATCAAACCGAATCAAATAAAAAAACTAGTGAATTTACAAAATGACGATAGAGGGCATTTAGATACGATTATTCTCTGGTTTGGGAAAGTATTACTCTATGAAAATGAGAAAATAACAGGTAAATGAAATGCAAAAGGAAGTTGATTGTCAACTAGTATCGAAAATGATTGCTAGGTACTCGCTCACAATGCCATAGTCTGCTGCAAACATAATGGAAGCCTTGTAAAAGCGAAGAACAATATACGAAGAAGACGGAACAGATGATTGATTCACTGTAAACATTTAACAAGTTGCGAGTTTCTCAAAGTCTTTGTGCTCGAGTCACAATGAGACGTAAAGAATTCGAGAATTACCTACACGCGAGAAATAAAAACGTTACGTAGTTATTAAGGCATCCTAACGGATATTTGTAATCGACGAAGTAAAAGTGGTCTCTCGAGAAACAGGTATTTCCTTTCTGTCCGGTTTACCCCCCACGCTAAATTATGCACTCACGTGTACTTTTCTATTTTCGTTGGCGGACGGCTTTTGTGACCTGTACCGGTCACAATGCACCCCCAACTTGAACATTGATAATTTCTTAAACTGTATGAAGTATTCCTCGCTCGCCTTGACTTAAAAATGATCTCACCTTCTAACGGGCTAATGGAAAGTGTTTGTTTGATCATCATCGATGACTTCCAATATGTAGGGTGATCATCGGGTCATGTTTTACGAGATAGTTGAAGTCAAATGCGAAAAGAAACGACATTTTGCCATTTTTCTTCGTTTTTTCGTCTAGCCCAAACTGTAATTTGACTGTACTATATAGGTTTTTGGGGTCAAGGAACATAATGGAATTGAAAAAAATGAGATCGGATATGGTAGAAATGTGATTTATCATTTTTCGGCCGAATTGGCGCCAAATATTTGAATTGTTCTAACGACACCGAAAAACGTTGACTTACCCTATATTTACCGTTGGCAACTCTGGCAAAAAAAATCTACAAGCAGAGCCACCTACCTTTCAAGTCGAAACGATGAACGTTTCGCGGCACTTTTGAATTTGGATGGCAGTCGGCTCGATAGGGATGGCACGAATGAACTCCTACGTTGTGCAATTGGTTCTTGTATGTGTTGGGACGTGAGACATAATCGGGAAGGGAATTAAATAAAAGATAGAAATTTTGTGCGTAAGAATTGACAAGAACAAATAAATATATTACGCACACAACTAGACCATGACAGGGAAACCTTCTACGGGACAAAAACCCTGGCATAGGCCACAGAAATACATGAAATAAATCACCTACAGCAATAAAATGCAAGAGAAAATACACATAAATAAAACATCTCAAATTGTATGATAAAAATTTAGTACAAAAACACATCAAAATACCTGGTTTTTGTACATTTTCGGTCGGCGCCCGTCCTCGTTGCGTACCTTTGAGGCATTGTAGCTACGCCACTGGTGTCCACGTTACATTTTCCAGGGCGCGTAAAAAAACATCTTAAGTGAGTAGGTCTTTTGTTTTGCTCTAGTATAGTGGAGAGCGTTTGATTTACATCATAGCGGTGGGAAAACTAAGGCGAACGGGGGCCTCCAATGTGGCCCGCGTCGAATTGCAATTTTATACTACTATAATTAGTTACAAATATCTACACAAATAAATAATCAGAAACGGTTAATATTAAGAGTAAAACTATTGATTTCGACCACTAAAGGTCATCTTCAGGCCGAGCTATAATATGTGGATGTAAACAATTTTGTACAATTTTCACTAGAAAGAAGCTCGTGTTGTATTATAAGTCGCAATCGAAAATTGCCCAAAAAACACTTCAGAAATGACGACAAAATAAGAAAATTTAAAAAACTTAAAAAGACACTTTAAGTACAACAACAATTCCTTATTCCTGTGAATATAATTGGTCAACGGACTTAAATCGGTTACGTAAATGGAATGTAAACGTTACTTACCAGAAAAGTTTGCAATGGATTGAAAGGAGACCTCTAGTAACCAAACAAATAAAATAATACAACAAAATATTTAATTTTTATTATGCTTAATGATGCCTTTGCAAATTTTGAAATAACAATAGTATTTTGATCAGGTTTATTCTTCATTAATTAACAAACTCTTCAATTTTGAGTAGGTTCTCTTCATCACGTGCAAAACTAACCCAGAAACCCTCCTGGAAATCATCATCACTTCTTTCAAGACACTGGCTTGGTTTTGTCTTTGGAAATGTACAAACGGCGGCGCCCAGCTTTGGACATTTTCTCTGTGGAACGTTTATTTTAAAGGCGTCACTCCATTGTAATTACTTTATCCAGACAGGCACATTGCAAAGGGTTATCTTCCACTTCAAGAATTTTTAATTTACGTCGTATTACGTCCAGGGTCTCATAAGATATGTACGTTATGTTATTATTATTAACAGAAACAGCGACCAATTTCGAAGAGGCATAGAAATTAAAGTCAAAACATTTTAATTTGTTACCAGACAACTGCAAAATGGACAAATTTGTTAATCCTTTAAAGGCGTCTTTGTCGACGAACTCTATTTCATTGTCATAAAGCCATAGGTACTCAATAGATGGCAGGTTGATAAAGGCACCTCCCCGAATCTTACGCAGGCGATTCTGCCCCAAATTTATGGATTGAAGAACTGGCGTTTTATAAAACCAAAATTGGTCATAATTTTCCAATTGATTTTTGTAAAGATACAGTTGGGGAAGATCCAAAAAGGCCCCTTCTCTTATAATCACGATGCTGGTATTGCGAAAGTTGATCTCAATTTTGCTTGTAATTCCTTGAACTCTTTCATACATCCTATCAAAACCTTCTCCCAACGCGTGCTTCGTGTGCTTGCTCGCTTCTTTCAGGATAGGACAAAGGTTATGGGCAAAAAACCGATTTCCAAAGAAACAATAGCGACATGTAAGTCTGGATGTACTAGTCCAATTCAAAAAAATTCCCTTCCTGGAGGGGTATTCCAATTCCATACATTCTCCACCAAAATGTTTAGACCGTCACACAAGAGTGCGAAGGGCTGATTGCTTAGGGGGAGAACGTAGGGTTTGGTGTTGTACTGTATTGCAGCGAATTGTTTAATACTAAACTTGATCATGGCGATCCAGTTGTAAATTTCGCAATAATTTAACATTTAACCTCGCATTTAACATACTTTGTGACTATGGGATAAACCCAGGGTAAAAAAGGAAGGTTGTACACTGCCTTTTTTTGAGGCACGAAGAAAAAATTGTCTCAGATCGACCGGGAAAAAAAGATTTTCTTATAGAATGAGGTCTGTAGAATCCATAATTTCAAACAGTTCCAAGATTGGGCTTCTAGTTCGAAAGTTATAGCCCTTTGAATTTTCTTTCGAAATTGGTTTCTAGTCTATAACTTTTGATTCCCAAAATTAGAAAATGGCGGTTTTCGAGATATTGACATCAACATCCTTATTTTAAATGGACATCATATTGGATTTTTACGTCACTCGATATTGAAAAAAATTACAAAACCAGTGGTACTAAACACTTAGTATTTTATTTGGAAATCAACCTTGTTTTTTTTGCATTGATGTTTGCAATGTATTTCTTATGGAAATAATTCCATGGCCGTGTCGATGGTGACTATGCGAGACAATAAACGAATAAATTTGGTTTCAATCATAATAATCAGCCATGGAATTATGTCATAAGAAATACATTGCAAACTTCCAGGCAAAAATGCAAGGCTGATTCCCAAATGAAATACTAAGTGTTTAGTACCACTGGTTTTGTAATTTTTTTGTCTATATGGAGTGACGTAAAAATCCAATATGGCGTCCGTTTAAAATAAGGAAGTTGATGTCAATATTTCCGCCATTTCGAATAAAATTGTTTCTACGCCCATTGAATTTATCCCATTGAATCTTATAACTTTTATTTGAAACTTTTTGCGATAGCTCTATTTGTTACTAAAAATTTGAACTTTATGGCAATTTTCATTTTTTCTTATCTACTGCGAAAAGGGAATCGTCACAAAAAAGGACAACATTTCAAGGAATTACCAAATATTCAACGGAACTGGTTGTGTTAGCGGGAGATCTTTGAGTAACTTTTATTATCTACACTAGCAAAACGTAATTGCACTTTTTTAAACTAACAAATAACAATGCTATTGTAATTAGGTTGATCCTTAATTTTAAACCACTCGTGCGAATTCGAGTGCAAAACTATCCCAGATTCCCTCTGGGAAATCATCATCACTTCTTGCGAGGCACTCGCTTGGTTTTGTCTTTGGAACTATACAAACGGGACCGCCGACCTTGGGAAATATCCACTGTGGAACGTTTATATTAAAGGCACCACTCCACTGTATTATTTTATCCAGGCATGCGCATTGCAAAGGATTTTCGGTTATGTCAAGTTCCGATAATTGGGGTCCTATTGCGTTTAACACTTCATCCGATATGTACGTTATGTTATTATTTGGAATAAGAACCCTAACCGATTTCGAAGAGGTGTATAAATTAAAGTCAAAACTTTTTAATTTGTTATTAGCCATAAACAAAGTTATCAAATTTCGTAAGCCTATAAAGGCGTCTTTATGGATGAATTCTATTTTATTTCTTTGCAACCGTAGTATCTTAATAGATGGAAGGTTGATAAAGGCAGCCCGCGGAATTTTACGCAAGCGATTCTTTTTCAAATTTAAGACTTGAAGAACCGGCGTTTTATAAAACCAGGATTGGTCAAAGTTTTCCAGTTTGTTTTCCGCAAGAGACACCTCTGTTAAGTTTGGAAGATTATTAAAAGCACGTGGCGACACATCTGTGATGTTATTCATCGCCACCCTCACTTCAGTTAAGGACGGCAAATCTTGAAATGCATTCTCACTAATCCAGAAGAGTTTGTTATTCCAGAAAATTATTTTGTAAAGTTTGAGAAGATCCAAAAAGGCCCCTTCTCTTATAATCTCGATGCCGGTATTTTGAAAAAGGATACTAAATTTGCTTGAAACTCGTTGAACTGCACCGTAATTTAAATCTTGTATATCTTGATCTGTTACCTGTATATCAGAAATTTCACCGTTGAATTGAATGGTGTCAGGTGAAATACAACCACTTATTGTTCGATTATGAATAAAATTTACTTGTATTATGTTGTTGTTGAAAGTAGGCACTTCACATTCCATCGACATTTTTATAAAGAACATTATCAAGCACGTTGTGTACATGGCGAGGCGCTTGGAAACTATGTATCTCTCTTGACGATAAGCTATTTTATCATATTGGGGAAATTGTAAGGTTAAAGGGTATCCAATATCTCGCTGAGACAACTAAAAGCTGACGGAAGCTTTATTATACAGGGTGCTCATTATGTATGGAATATAGTGTACAGGGTGTTTCATAATTGAATGTCAATATTTAAGGGGGCGATTTTTGGGTCCATTTTAAAAAGAAAACTTCATATGAACCTATATCCTAAACGCCTTAACTTTTGAGATACAGGGTGGTAAAGTTTTCAAAAATAAATCATTTATTATTAATATCTGTAATACCACTTTAGATATTTTAATGAAATTTGACATGTATGTACTATGTATCCAGAGGCATTTTTTAACGTACCACATTTATTTAATTTCCAGCAGTGGCGTTCGTACGGAATTTCACATGCAGACATTGATGGTACGCCACTGATTTCTCTGAAAATAAAAATTATTCTTGAAATCCCCGGTCATTTATAAGCAAATTTGATTTGTTTTTTTCAACCGATGCACGGTTTACGCTTTAAAAAATAAAAACCGTTTCTCCGCATGAAAATATTCCTTTATACGTGCTTCTTTCATACATCCAATCAAAATATTAATCAAACCCTTGCCCATTTCTCTCAACGCGTGCTTGGTGTCATTTTCGCTTCTTTCAGGATAGGATAAAGGTTATTTTTTTTCCAAAGAAAAAGTAGAGGGGGTATAAGTTTGGATGCAGTGGTCCAATTTTAAAAATTCTAGTCTTTTTGGGTTCTACAGAACATCAAATTTCCTCTTCCTGGAGGGGTATTCCGTACATTCTCTCCCAAAATGTTATTGGTATTATCTCCCACACAAATACGCGTTGACGATCCTATAGATAGATCTTGGTTTAAAATGTCGACGTACAGGAAGATAAAAAGCAAAATCAAAGAATCGAGTTTTATGGAATTATAATTTAAAAGGTGTCCCAAAATATACACAAGAAGTAACTTTAGTGGAAATCATAGGTTTAATTAATAATGGCGATTTTTCTATTGATTCATACACGATATGGTTATGTGCTAAGCCTTAAAGAATACCATATCGGGTAAGTGACCTTCGCGACTCTGCTGGCACATATGAAATCTTCAGTAAATGTGTCGGAATTCCAAGAGCTCGGCTCGCTCTCAGAATTCCATCGGGCGTGAGGCGATCCTGCCCCTCTGCGTTCTACATGAGTCCAAAAACGTGGAAATCGCACGGCGACATGTTAACCATGGTGGCAAACTCATCATCTGTGATGTAGGTATCTGTTGGCCTTTTACACCCTCACCGATGCGAGCAATGCACTACTCCATAATCTGCACATTGGGTTATCTTGATCATATTTTGTCGTACAAGGACTCGCGTCCTTCCCAGAACCCTTCTGACCACGTTTGACTGTAGTGTACCTGAAACTGACTTCGACCCTGTACTGTACCCATCTCATCAACTTCCAGAATTTCAACTAAATTTTTAATTATCAGTCGGTAAACGCATTAAAACGACATTTCACGTTGGAAACTATGACATAACTCCTACTATAAGGACTGCATTGCCCTATGTTCCCTATACTGTAAAGTCAAGGTGAGACGGACTATACCATATTTAATAATACTATGTGATCAAAAATGACTTGCTGTCGAGTCGCCTTTGGAATTTTTGTTTACATGGGAAATCGTACTTAACTTGGAACTTCCAAAGGCGACTCGATAGCAACTCATTGCCTGTTAGTTATTTATTATATAAGATCAGCCTGCTTTGATTTTTGTTATAAACATTAGTTCAAAAGTATTGCATGCTAATGAAAAAAATCAAAGTAGGCTGATTTGTATGGAAATTGAAAGTCTTCCTTTTAAATCTGCTCAAATAAAGACAGTTTACACTTTACTCATTTTTAGAATTCGGCAAAAAAAAACACTGTAGATTAATTAATTTGGTTCATTTTTTTAATATCTTAGTTTGAGACTAATCAGGAGCGATCCTCAGAACATAACGATCCAAAAAAATTCATGTACATTTTATATGCCTTAATCCGTGGACACACTGTATGAGTTTTTAGCGCCGTGGCTGTTTTTCAAATAGTATCCCACATTTCTTTAATTAAGGGGCGAAGTTTTCGAGTGGTTACCCATTACAGTACGAGTACTTCCGGAAGCGACGTTGCTTGATTGTAGGCACGGGAACGTATAATAAAAATCGTAAAAAAGTAACACTTTCTATCCGATTTTTTGACAAAAAAAAGTCCGTTAATTTTATCATCATGCAACAAATTTATATTTCGGTACCTATAAAACAGCCGGTTGCAGGTCTAGTGCAATTTTAGCAACCACTGGCAACTACAGTGACCATATACAGGGTGTAGCATCTAAGACCCCTCGGATCATAATTCCTTTACTGCCAAAGATACCGAAAAGAATCTTACAGCAAAATTGTGTGCAATTACCGCCGGCATGTTTCTAAAATATTTTTGAACACCAGGGGCGTGCTGTATTCCAGAGAACTTGTTTTGGGAGTTTTTAGAAAATCCTATGGATCATCAATCTAAAAGTATTCTAGAAATATTTAAAAGCCTTTAGTTACGTCTGAAAGAGAGCATTCTAGGGAGATGGACTAGCTCACTGAAAGCGAAACTTTAGAAATAGAGCTAAACCTTCGGGTCCATGTTGGTTGGAAGAATTGGAAGAGGACGACAATAAACTCGTTTCCGGACAGTGTAATATTAAAATTAATAGGACGCAACTTCGATCATCACGCCATCTACAACACAACGCACATTAGCGCTTGGTTTAATTTAAATTTCCATGCACCAATTTCCCACAGACATTGATTATTCAGTAATAAAAGAGAGATTACAAAAAGGGAAGTGTCACTCGACGGCGGCGGCATCCATTCAGAATTTCCCGAATGAAAATCCATACGGAACGAAAATGAACAAACGGCAATGACAATAATTATATCCTCTTAAAACTGAAAGGGTTGTCTACCTCAATTTAGTTATTTGGGCCACTGTCACACTTGCCCGCCACTCTCTCCGCCTTATCAAAGAGAAGCACGAAAGCGTCGTAAAATATTTACGGCTGGCATATTCGATTTTTAGAGACTAATTTTTGAGGTACCGCTTTATTTTAATAATCGCACATACAGGGCGTCCGAGTAACGCGGGCATTATTTAGTAGGTACGTGCGTGTCGCCTCGCCGAAAGTTATTTTAGATTGATATATTTAAATACATTTTTAATTAGCGTTTCGTGTCTTTTACTAATTTAGTGTAAATTAAAATTAAGGGTTGACGATGCATTACCCACATTCATACGTGCGTTCTTCCTCTGCTATTTACGTACGTGCGATTTTGTTTATTACTCTAGCTCTTATTTCATTGTTTTGACTTTCCTTTCCCATTTTGCTTGATTTGATATCAACTCCTGTACATCTTCGACAATCCTTTCCATTTCTCTTCTTGTTTCATTTATTTTAATTAATTAAAAAATTCTGAAACCCCTTTTATAAAATTGTTTATTCCACCACTCGTACCGATAACTTCAATCCTAACTTCTGCGCTAACTTTTTACATATGTAATTATTTGCTCCGCTAAATCTCTAAGAACCCCACGTTGGGCGCCACTTGTAACGGTTTAGCTATAGGGTTGACATAAAATAAAAGTGGACATCTACGGCACTGGCCAAAATTTTACTGTGAATTCATTTTTAATTTACCAACGGCTAGCTCAGCAATAACACTTTACTTTGCGGAAATTTGGCGTTTTATCTCCTCCGAAAGTTTGAAATTCAAAACCTAATGCTCTGATTTGATTGAAGTCTAATAAATACGTATGACTTTAGTTGATTGAATATAGGGCGATAACATAAGAATCGAATTAACGGTTAAAGATGGCCGTGGTTCATTAATAAGAAGTCATTTTGTAGGCGATCATTAATCAGCAAGAATAGTAGGGATCTTTACGTGTTTTGATTCATTTGCTGTTATTTAACGCGAGTTTTACAGTTGACAAAATTAATATCTAGGAGAAGATTAAGTGACTGTCTCATTTACTACAATATAAAGGGAATTATCGTGCAGTTTGGAAGAAGAAATTGTGAAATCGTGTTTCTGTCGCATAAAGGAAAGCCTTATTCGCGGTGAAGGACTAACTAATTAAGCGCGCGGGTATATTTCCGGTGAATAAAGAGTCAATGTTAAAAAAATCTGTTTTGCTTCTGAATAATAATTCTACTATTCTATGGTTTTTGTCTTGTGAGGTAGATCTCACCCTTAGACTTTTGTGCGTGTCTTTTTTGAGTTTTTGACTACTGCTCTATGGTTTTTTTGTTGTGGGAGTTCCCTTTAGTGCCAGAATTTTTTGCTTCTGAATAATAATCCTACTATTCTATGGATTTTGTCGTGAGAGGTAGATCTCATCCCCTTAGTTAGAGGCTTAGACCCTTGTGCGAGTCTTTTGCTTTTAATAATAATTTACTGCTCTATGGTTTTTTTAATTGTGGGAGGTAGATCTCGCCCCCTTTAGGGCAAGTCTTTTTTGCTTCTGAATAATAATTCTACTATTCTATGGATTTTGTCGTGGGAGGTAGATCTCATCCCCTTAGACTTAGACCCTTGTACGAGCCTTTTACTTTTGAAAATAATTGTACCACTATTTTTTTTTATTGAGGGAGGTAGATCTCACTCCCCTTAGTGCAAGTTTTTTTTTGCTTATGAATAATGACTATTATTCTATGGTTTTTGCCGTGTGAGGTAGATCTCATCTCCTTAGACCCTTGTGCGTGTCTTTTGCTTTTATTAATAATTCTACTGCTCCATGGTTTTTTTGTTGTGAGAGGTAGAGCTCATTTCCTTTAGTGCCAGAATTTTTTTGCTTCCGAATAATAATTCTACTATTCTATGGTTTGTGTCATAGGAGGCATATCTCATCCCCGTAGATAGACCCTTGTGCGAGTGCGAATCTTAAACCGGCTATGTGTCAGTGGTAGAGCGTTGGGCTACATAGCCGGAAGGTCGGGTGTTCGAACCTGGGCTGAGATCAGAATTTTTCATTTGTGGCAGATATGGGAATTTCATTAGATCAGTTTCGAGCATTCTGCCGGCTACTCCGAATTAGGTTTTCCCGCAGTTTTCCTAATTCGTAAGGTAAATACCGGAGTAGTATAGAACAACTTAAGACTTTCTGCAGGAACACCTCTAAAAAGCATTATGAGGGTAACTCTGTAATTGGGCATTGAGGGCCCAGAACAAGACAGGGACAATAAATTAAAAAAAATAAGTCTTTTGCTTTTGAAAATAATTCTACTGCTCTATGGTTTTTTGTTGCGAGAGGTAGATCTCACCCCTTGTAGTACAAGTCTTTTTTCCTTCTGAATAATTCCACTATTCTGTGATTTTGTGTTGTGGGAAGTAGATTTCACACCCTTTAGTGCAAATCTTTTTTGCTTCTGAATAACAATTCTACTATTCTATGGTTTTTGTTGTGGGAGGTAGATCTCATTCCCGTAGAGCTAACAGATTCTGTAACCACGTCTGACGACCAGTTCGGCTGACAAACTTCGCCCGTGGTCACAATCAAGGCGCACCTTGCGACATTTGAAAAATTCCGCTATACTTCCGTTCTAAAATAGCGGAAGCGGAACTTCCGCACTTGCGTAAGTAGAGGTCTGTTGTATCACTGACCCATTCCACCTAATACTGAGCGTGGTGATCTTTTTGAATATCTGCATTTGGTATAGGTATTCTCCAATAGACGGCAGTGAGATATTGACTGACATTGAGAATGTTTTCCAGCAGTAAAAGAATATTTGATTCGGTAATGTCATAAATGACTAACTGCAAAGGAATACACATCAAAGCGGAAATTCTAATGAAATAAAAATAGATTTCTCACAAGCGCAAACTTTTTATCAACAAACTGCCCCACTTCTGGCACGAAGTGAAAAATTATCGTGTGGCGGCGTTCCGAATCGATTTTACTCTAAAAGTCATAACTTTTTGCTCCACTTTGTTTAAACAAGCGATACTCGTCCGTAGCACAAAGCAGGCGTTTACCTGGCTACGTCCATCCAAGCATAAAATTGAATTTTACTTTTCTCTTCTTCTTCATCATCTCTCGCTGACCTAAAATCTGTCATATTAGCTGATTGGAAATGCATTCGCCGCCGGTTTTATTTGACGAGACTCTAGAATCGAAATCTAATTTTATCGTATTCATGTCGAGTTTTGTTCGAAATTACTTTTGTACATTATACGTAACGTCTAATGGACTCATAAATTATTAGCGTCGGGTAATATTTGTAAAGAGGAAAGTTTATGAATAATGAACGGTTTATAAATTTCAACTTTTATCTACAAATAATGGAGACTTTCTTAGCAGTTTCGTCGTTGTTAGAAGGTGTCTTTCAATACAGCTCTTCCGTACCAGAAATCTCTCCTAATTAATGATCCATGGCCTTATGCTGTGGGGAGCAGAAATGAAACTTAAACATTAAAGTAAAGCATTTGGGTGAAATGTTCACAAACGTTATCTCACGGAGTATACGACGAAAATTGAAAACTAACCTTTGAACCCCGGCCGCAGCCGCCTGAATTCGGAAGGGTGCTATCTACCAATAATCTGCAATCAGATAAAACACAAAAACAAAAAGAGAGAGAGAGGGTATTAATATCACGGCATATAAATTGCGAGAACAAAATTAACGTTTGACACGTTAAGCAACTCGAATACTAGGAATCGTAATCAATACTTAACGACAAACAGTAATCCAAGTTACGTTGGAAAACAAAGCCACCTTTTGATTGACACGACTTCCATGTTTAACAATAATCTTCCAAAAGGATATCGGTAATACTGGCAGTTAATACAGGAACAATGGTTCAGGTCTTAATTTCTACGTAGGTCAGGAGTAATATATCGCGTGATGTCTTCTACCTCGAAATCAAAATAAACGCCTGAAAACCCTGCAGAATACAAGGAATATGAAGAAAATGGGTCTGAAAAACCTCGAGAATTGTGGAAGTCCTCTTGGATCTAAAGGTTCCGAAGAATGAATAAACTGAAGAATGGAAAAAATTGAAAAATCGAAAAAATGCCAAACAATTGAAGAAACGGAAGAATCCGAGAATGAGAAGAAATGGAGGATTTTTATGCTTTTATACTTGGCAATGTTTGGAAAGTCATGTTCACAGGTTAATAATCTGAGCTAATAGTAGTTTTCTTATCGTAATAATTTCTTCGAAATTATAAAGAGAAAAACATGTACCATTTAATTATAATAAATAGTTGATAATAATTTACATCAGGATTTGCTGTATCAAACAACTCCGTGCTTTACAAAGATAAATTATTGAGGGTGCTACATTGAACAGCTCGTTGTAGTGAATAATGAATTCGATGTTTTTTCGAATTTAAATTATTAGTAACTGCCGCCTAACGCGCCTTTTAGTACAGGATACAACTGTAAATTTGTCCCTAATTCGCGAAATTGAAATGAGATTTTAATAACCCCGGAAAGTACTTCCTCCATTACCGCGCAATTGCAATTGCGTTTTGACAATTAGTCCCCGCACCAAAAAAAATTTCGCACTAATTCTTGGCGCGAGTGAAAACTTTTCGTCGAGATTTTTAAAGCTATGCAAATTGACGTAGTTCCTCCGTTCGAATATAAATTTATATATTTTTTTTTCTTCTTGGTTTTGTATACAGCGCCATTACAGATAAAATGTCCTTTCGAAATATTGAATATTATATGTTTTGATTTACATATTCTTGTATCCTCCTGATAACTGCGTGGAAGAGGCAATTTCGCGAGCGGTTTTCTGAAAATATTCGTACGGGAGCGAGTATTCCGGCTGATGAGGTTTAAGAATTGTATTGAATTAAATAAATCGGCCATTACGCTCTGTAATCTTGATCGCTGAATATCGAGCGGCATTAATTTTATGCTATACAAAATGTAATCGGATTGAAAATTTTATGGTCTACGCAGTCAATGCATACGGGTTGCAGTAAAAGTTGCTCATTTGCAAAACTAGACTCGGATAAATAAGGCAATTACTTTTATAAATCGGATTTTCGATATAATTCGCCTTGTTTCCGATTCCATTTACGGCTATGATTTTCTTTAATAGCACTTCATGGACGAGAAATGTTTTCAAATTGTCTCTAAGATTATTTTTCCCGTTGCAAACAGACTCTGGGTTAGGGTCCGGTTGAAGAAGAGAAATTTGCTGCAGGAAATAAATTCCTACTCGCAATGGATTATCTTCAATTACTAATGTTTCGGGTGGAATATAATGGTAATCTATTGTATACAGGCTGTTTCACGTAAATCTGGCTTTCATGAATAATTTAAATTTGAAAATTTGCATACCGACATAGTTTTTTTATGATCTGTCGAAAGAAAATATTATTAACTATTATTTCACTTCCGATTTCACGGGATGTCGATAGCAACTTTCTTATTTTAAATAGAACACCCTGTATTTTATTACATTTTCGAAACTACATTATTAATCTACATCGTTTGATACCACATTTCTCTATATCCAGGATCGAAGGCTTTCAAGTACAGGTGCAGGGCTGAAAAAAATAGCAGTCAAACGTCAAAAACTTTGAAAAATATTGGATAATTTGAAAACGTTTGATGCTGGGTATTGGGCAACCTTTTTTCCAAGGGGCCAAAATAACATTTTTCATATGTACCACGGGCCACAGTTGAAAATAAAAATATTTTGCATACAACATTTTCCAGATGTGAATATTAAATCTCCATATTCAGCTTGTATCCAAATTTTCATTTGTGTTCTTAAGATTTGTTGCAATATATGGCTTTAAAATGTTACTTAATTCCAAAACATGTGTCGTTTTGTTGCCCCATCCGGTATATATCTATATACCTGGCAATATCTGTGAAACAAGAAATGCATCTTCAAAGAGGCTTTCAAACGTGTTGAAAGCTTCGTATTGCGCCCACTAGATGCTGCACGTGTAACATAATCATATTAATTAATTAATTCGAATTTTTAATGAAATTGGGGGCCGTATGAAGTACTAACTATGAATTATGTTGGTATAGGGGAATGTGGTATCAATTGACGTAGATTTTCATGTAGATTTCAAAAGTGCGATAAATAAAATAAGAAAGTTGCTATCGACGTCCGGTACAACTGAAAGTGAAACGATCGTGATAATATTTTCGTTCGATAGAACATAAAAAAACTAACATTATATTGAACAATCGTTTCGGGCCGAAAATAATGTTAGCACAAGCAATCTGGAAATAGAAAAAAATTGAAAGGTCAAAATTTGACGCTTCATCAGAACATTTCACACAACTACCTGAAAGAACACTCTTCTGTTGAGTACTTTGAAAACCTTGATTTAAATAGTTGAACTTCTAATAATCTTTTAGAAAGAACTAGAAAAATCATTCATGAAATATTGATAAGACTGATTTTAAGAATACACTTCAATTGAGCAGTCTTACTCAAATAAGAACACAGCCCACGAGGCACGCTTAATGGGGCGCATTCAGTTTCATTCGGCTTGAGGCCTCTTTTCAACATTCCGAATGCAATCCAAAAAACGTTTGCTTAGCACAAGAACAGGCGAACGTTTCAATAGTTCGCATTCCTAGCTAATTGTGCGACCCGAAAATTTAATTAGCTACTGACGCAAATATCGATTTCGGAATAGTCCCACTTTATCGGCCATTTAAGATATTATAAATAAACATCAGGATTGTAAAAAAGCAATTTAAAACTTTTGTACGCATAAAAGTTTGCTTATTAAATAAATTAGTCGTCGAGAGGGTGGTGAAAAAAGCTTCATTATAAATGTGGAATGGTGCGCTTTTTTTTAATAAAACGATTATTGCGCTAATTGCTTAATTGAATGTTATTAGTCGATATCAATTACGGTTCGTAACCCGTCATTATTTTTTCCTTCAATCCATATACTCGAATGCCACTGGCGCTTGTGTGATATAAACATATAATAGAATCTCAATTATCCTATTAGAAATCTGATGGATGGATGGATGAAAAAACAAAGTGAAACGGGGTGTCTCAGAACAAATCGGACGATTTAGAGTTGTTCTATGATAAATCTTAATTTTAATAAGGATTACTGAAAATGTTTTTCATGGAAAAGTTTAAAAAGGCTTTGCAATAATAATCGACTATTTTCCACCGGAAGACCACTTACTTTTACATACTAATTTATCTTGCGGTTAGAAGGTAAGCAATTTCAAAAGCTTTTAATCTAATATTAGGGGGTTATTCCATCCCTATTGATACAACCAAATTGAATTGTGGGTTTGAACATCGACGCCGAAGTGATAAATAGTTAAATTCGCGCTCATGTGATAACTAATAATTAATTGTGATCAATCATTCTATTTAAGAACCGCTTTCATTTCATGACTAATCTTACTTCCTGTGAACATGACCAAAAATAACTCTATTAGGACAAGAAATCGCAATAAAGTTTGGTTCGCTTGGTATGTTCTCCTGATATGGTAATTACACTCGGAATTTGATTTACTTATTTTATGTACTCCTTATGCAAATTTTCAGTTTAGAAATGGTTGTCAGGATCACAGAAATGCAAGAAGGTGTAAAAATATTGTAGGGAACGTTCAATTGTTTACTTGGTTTTGTTATAGGACATAAACGTAAAAAGCCAGAATTTATCACTTATTATGTGCTCCTGACACAAACCTCTTAAAATGGTTTTATCATGATCACAGTACCACAAGCACGTGCTTTATTGCATTCTTCTTCACGTATTATGTGGATGTGATACAAATTTCAAAATTTCTGGATCAGGATCAAAGTAATGGGTGTACAAAATTTATTGACAAACTCCTCCAATCTTATTCTGCACTCCTCTTTTAAAAATTCTTGTGTAAGGATTACAGAAACCTAAGACACTTCCATTATATGCTCCTGGTGCAAATATCAGAATCACAGAAGCGCAAGGAGTGTACATTTTGTTAGCCTTATTACATTTTCATTATCCAGGTAAAATGCTAAGAAAATTTAACAGAAAAGTCGGTCTCCTTTTGAGTCTGACTATTTTAATACCTAATTGCTACTTCTTTTACGAGTTAGTTTTGGTAGTGAATATGAGATTCTGGAATGTAAAAAATTGAAAAATTTAAGACAGTTGAAAAAACGCATGCACAAATTCAAACAAATTCCGAAAAATTAAAAGGAATCTGAAAAATTCATCCAAAGAATTAAAAAAATTTTTAAAGAAATACAAATAAATAAAAACTATTTTTATTTATTTTCTTGAATTCTTAAATAAATTGCGATACAAAATTCGCAATAACAGAATTTCTAAAATTTCCACCCTGTATACATATCAATTTTGCATAAGATTGATTTGCGGATGATGGAAATCTTTTTCCGTTCCGCGACTTTTTGCGCACTCTGTATAAAGAGTAGAGAAACGGAAAAAGCTGTACGGTTATTGGTGCACTCCTGATACAATCTTTTAAAAATTTTATCAGGCTCACGGTAACACAAGCAAATGTAGAATTTATTGACAAACACTTCCCACTTATGTGTTCCTGGCACAATTCCTCCTCTTAAAGTTTGTTATATCATGATCACAGAAGCACAATAGAGTGTGATCTTTTGAACGACACACACTTGTACGAGTGAGAATTTTGTTTGGGTCAGAAGTTGCTTTACAATGTTACCAGGATCACAGATTATACATTAAAATTCTTATCTATGTGCTCCTACGACATTTCGCTTTCACTAATTGTTGTATCGACTATCGAGATCACAGAAGTACAAGAAGGTGGAACTTTTTGACGTCTCCTCTCAAGTGCTCAAGTTAACATTTCTCGATTGACACTTCCTTACTTCTGCGCTCCTGATATACGTTATATCGGGACCATAAAAGTGTAAAAAGGTACAAATTTTCTTTAGACATCCGGTGCAAATTTATAAAGAAACGTAAAATCCTTACTTATCATGCGCTCCTGATGTAACTTTGAAAATCTCATCAGGATCGCAGCAACACAAGAAATAACATTCATCAACGTGTTCTTGGCACAAGTTTGTCTTTTAAAAATTGCTCACAATTACAGAGTCGCAAAATGTAAAATTTTTGGCAGTACCTCCTCAAGTGTTATGTTCACTTGATAAAAATGTACAACCATTTCGCTTACTCTTTGACAGGCGAAGATTAATTTTTCCTTTTTGTTGCAGGTGAGTCTTCTCAACTATCTCGATGCATGTGCACTAGTTTAAATTGGGCCGAAGGTGAGTTCGACATAAAATTAACATTTACTCACCAGAAACTGAATTGTGGTAGATATTGAATTAATTGATTATAATAGCAATCAATAATTTCTCACTAAAAGCTTGTTTATCCAGCTGGGTTTTTTTAAAAGTAATTGATCGGAATGGGAACCGTTATATTTTAATAGGTCTATTTTTGGAATTATTACTCAAATATTGTCCGTGTTAAATGAGCGGTTTAACGAACTCGTCCGTTTAAAAGTGATTTTTTACGCATCACTAACTCGCAGGGTGATTAATGCGCTCATTAATTTATGAATCGGAATGGATCTGAAACAAATACTTTCAATGAAATTTGTCCCACTGCCGCCATTGTGTTGTTGCGCACGAATTAAAATGGCGAACGTTGAGGTTATGTCATTCGCGAACTGAACAAAGCAAAAACTGTCATCGGTGATGGTTAAACGTTAAAGTCAAGCAACCTTGGGAGGTCAACAGACGCATACCACGCTACCAGTTTTTTCCTCCGGTATGCGTTCGCCATAAAGGAGCTCTTATGCATTCGTTACATCACCGCGTTGTAAATTATTAGCGCATTACCGTCGTGTTGCTCGATCGCAAAAACAATACAGATGGTCCGGCGGCCATTGCTGATAACGGTCTTAGAAATAGTTTTCTAATTTTAGTCATTCTCATCCGTTTGTCCATCTGAGGGTGTGAGATCTCAGTACTGAGACTGAGATATGATCATATTGAAAAAGGAAATTTTTTTACGTAAAAAGTGCAACAATAACTCGAGCGCAATTGCAGTAGAGCCCTTAATTAACAGATTTAGTCGAGAGAAATATTACCCCTTCACCTCAATTTTTCATAGAGAGAAATTTCATTAGTTCCCATTAGTTTCGTCGCCGAACAAAAGTAATTAGCGAAATTGCGATAGCCTACTTTTTTCTGTCTTATATATTTTAATGTCGGACAATTAACAACGCACGATGTTTGCTGCCCTTTTTTTTCGGTTCGCGTGTTTAGCACGTAGCATTACTTTACATTTTCGGCCGCGGCTGTAATTTTGATAAATTACGCCCGCTCGAGGAGAAAGGAGGAAAATACCTTTACGTTTATTTTTTTAAAACGGCAATTTATTAGGCCCATTACGTGCTATAATGTCGTTTGGTTACAACATAATTTTGCAAAAATTGAAGGTTAGCATTTTCATCGACGAGTATCACTTCTAAAAATCTAACCGATGATAGAAGATAGTAAAATAAACGATTTCATTAATTACATAATCCGTTACACTTCAATAACATTTTGAGGGGGATCCTCGAACCGCGCTGGCAATTATTATTTGAGTTCGTCCATTCGGTAAATCTTGGCAGTACGTAGTACAAGCAGATTAATTCCATCATCTGTTGTTATGGTTTCTTGTTCTTTTTGTTTACTGATATAATTAATTTTGGACCACGTTTCGGTACCAGTTTCAAGTATTATTTCACTTCTGTGCTCCTGATATAATTATATTTGTCTAAGAACCTCATGCCTGCCAGATATAATTGATCCAGGACGAGGTTTCAGTACAGCCACGAGTGCTATGGGTTCTTTTACGGAGCAGACTAGAAGAGCACATTAAAAACTTATTTGCTCTTATGCACTCCTGATACAGTTACATCAGGCAAAGAATCCCATGCTTTCCTGATACAATTAATCTCACACGATGTTGCGGTATCGCTTACGAGTACTACGAGTTCATTGAAAGAGCAGAAAAATATAACGCGAGGAGAGGGGTTTCACAAATTTGTCTTGCTCTTCTCCGCCCCTGATATAATTATATTTGGAACCATAATTTGTTTTTCTGATGTAATTAATTTTGGACGGCGTTCCGGTACCAATTGCGAGTTCATTAGAGAGGAAGCCAACTATAACAGGAGAGGAGAATTATTTATGTCTCTTGCTCTTCTGCCTCCTGATATGACACACAAGCTTATATTTTCCTAATTTAATTAATCTTGGATTATGTTTCGGTATCAGAAGTATCTCGTAAATAGTTGCCAAATGAAAACAGTAGGAAAGCTTGCGATATTCTACTGGTATCTTAATAATTAATTATGTCAGAAGAGCATGATCTTTCTCAAAGGGAGCTAGCTACATCAGGGGTACAGAGGGAGAACAAACCGTGATACCCTCCCACATTAATTAAAATACGAATCAATTTTGCCTTGGTAACGAATCATCGCCCAAAATTAGAGAAAAATTTCCAAAGATTATTTTATTAGGAGAACAGGAGATCAATAATCCGTACATTACCCGCGCTTGTTTTATTCTCTTGCTACTCTAAATGAACCCATAGTACTTGCGATTGGTACCAAAACGTCATTCAAGATTAATTAGGAAATCATGAGTTTGTGTGTCGGGGTGCAAAAGACCTCTTAGAAACCATAGTTTTTAAAATTGTTCTTCTCGCCTGTTATATTCTCATGCTCTTTAAATGAACTAGGACCCGCGACTGATAAAGAAAATCCTCTTAAGATTAATTATACAGGTGCACCAAAACCATCTAATATAATTGTCTTTATCAAAGAGGTTCTTGTTTTCCTGATATAATTAATGTTGGACGAGATTCAATTTCGAATACTATAAGTTCATTTGGGGTGCAGTAGAATATTTAGCACAGAAGCTCATGCTTTCCTAAAATAATTAACCTTGGACGATGTTTGGATCCGTTTTTTCTCTTCTGTGTCCCTGCTATAATTATATTTGGTTAAGAGCCTCATGCTTGCTAGGACGACGTTTCAGTACAGTCACGAGAGCTTTCACAAACTTCACTTGCTCTTCTCCGTCCCTGATATAATTATATTTGGCGCAATAATTTGTTTTCTTGATATAATTAATTTTGGACGACGTTCTGACACCAATTGCGAGTTGATTTAGCGAGCAGGAAATTATAACAGGAGAGGAGAATTATTTATGTTTCTTCTGCGCTCCTGATCTAAATGTATTTGACATACAAGCCTTTGTTTTCCTAATATTACTAATCTTGGATTATGTGTCGGTACCAGGAGAATATAATCGAGTATTAGGAAATTCCGAAAAATATTTATACTTTTGCTCTTCTGCACCCCTGATATTTTGCCTGTTTTAGATATTTTTACATAGAATCCAGCGGCGTAGTCAAAAAAAGTTTTGGACTAGCGCTTTTGAAAGTTGACCCAAAGTTGCTATTTTTTAAACCAAACACCCTATGTATTTTATTATTAGTAATTGTTATACAGAGTGTACCATTTAAGACCCCTCGGATCCGAATTCCATAAAATTGCACACAATTACCGTCGCCATGATTCTAAAATATTTCTGGTTGCCAGTGGCGTACTGTTACTGTATTGTTTTTTTTTTAATGGTAAACTTTGATATTGAGAAGAACGTTTTTCTACAAATTGGCGTTTCGACTTGTTATGGAATATGTGGTTTTTTTGGTATCACTATCCAGAGCTATAATTTGTTTAGGGGGGTGCCATTTGAAATTTAAAAAAAATATTAGGAGTGGAGAAGAGTCTCTTCGTCTGCGGTGTATTCTCCTGCTACCTAAATGAACTCTTAATAATACCGAAACACTCTTCACGATGAATCAGGAAAACATCAGGTTTTTGCCAAACGTAATTATACTAGCAGCACAGCAAGAAATTTAAATCAATTTTGGATTAGCTTTCCTCGCATCTTATATCTTCCAACTATCCAAATAAAAACAGTAGTAATACTCGCGATATCCTCCTGGCACATGAACGTGCCTCGACGTTAATTATATCAGGAGAACATGCGTTTATGAGCTTCTTTACTAAAAAAAGATTATAGTAGGGGAGCCCACGATGCTAAATGGGATTTACTCGAGCGTCGTAGGGACCTATTGGACTTTGTAGATTATATGGTAGAAAGAGAAAAAGTTATATGATGTTCATCCCTCCACCGGAGGGGGGGAGGAGGGCGTCTACAGGTTTTTGGTAATGTACAAAAAAAATAGTCACATGAAAATGCTCGCGCGCGTCTGATATTGATAGTGTATATGGCCCACGTGTCTCTGATATTGGAGGTATGTTAATCTGCCGGTTTGCATGGTGGGGGGCGGCTATACGAAATCAAGCACTGCGTACGTTTCTGGTGATACCGTTACGATACCCCACTTTATGGTGGGTTTATACAATCATTATCATTAGTTACATATTATTAATTAATTATTCTTTCACTATATCGTTAACCAAATCACCGTTTATTCAATCATTAGGAAATACCCAAAGGTTTATTGCGCGTCGTTAACCAACGACAACTAAATAACTATAGTGTATTTCGGACTATTAACAACTGACTTTGATGGTTTAAATCACCCCGTATTTTGTTTTATTTTCGAAATCTACGTCCTTTGATACCTCATTTCCCTATACCCATCATCAAAGGTTTTCATGTTATTCAAAATTTTTGAGGTTTGGTTGCTTTTATTTAGGCCCTGTGCCTATGGCTCCGTTGAGTTGAGTTTCAAAAAGTCTTCCAAAACTTCCAATACTGACTTGATGCAAGATGGGAATGATTTCAATCTTGATCGCCCTTCTACAGGGCGTTTTAAAACTAACGGCCAATTTTAGTAACTTCAAACCTTAAAAAGTTGATTTTTTCAAATGAAACCTTCTCTATTGTTTTGCATTTTCAAAGGTCGAAAAAAAGTCCACAATGACATTCCCTATACCTATCTGTAATGCTTTTCGTTTTATTTTAGAGTTTCTCAAATTGTGGCCGTTATATGCATAATTTTCTTATAGGAGGCCTTGAAATAAATGCGTTAGTACATTGTCATTGTACCGTTCTTGGAAACGTCGCCTGGCAAATTCAGTTGTTTTTATTTAAGAAAACAAATGAGTAACGAAAAACAATAGATTTTTTTTTAATAGCCATGCGCCTTTTGATTAGGCTCAATTGTTTTTCGTTATTCAATTGTTTTCTGAAATAAAAACAACTGAATGCTACCTTATTATGGGACAAAACTAGGGACAAAAAATGTTAAACAACTTTTATATACAAAAATTTTGTACAGTGATTATATATCAAGATATATACTATATTCCATACAGAGCACCCTGTATAAGTAAATATTAGTTTCTAAGTTTAATTTGAAATTTTTAATTTTAAACTTATACTTTCATTTTACTATCATGCACTAGTTGATCATTATGCACAATACGAGGCACAATATTTGCAATGAGTTAATATACAGGGTAAGTTAAAAATCCCGGAACGCTTGATTATCTCCGTTATTTATGGAGCAATTTTTTTAATAATTGGTGTGCTTATCGACTATCGTTAGTGGCGTAGTCAAAAAAGTTTTGTACCACCGTTTCTAAGATTTGACGCAAAGTTTGCATTTTTTAAATCCAACATCCTGTATATTTTTCACGTTCTTTTTCCTGATTACCTATATTGATGTGTCATATTTTAATTTTAGATTTTGAAATCAATAAAAACCTTTCCTGTATTTAAGTTAGCAGGTCATGGATTTATGGAGATTTTGTTTTGTTTATTGTATCCATGGTAACCAAAGCAATCAATAACAATGGCTGACGGTAGAAGTCATGATACATTAATGTAATCAGGGAAACCAATGCAAAAAATTGACGTTAAGATATACAGGGTGTTGCATTTACAAAAATACTAACTTTGGGTCATATCTTAGAAACGGTGATCCAAAAATGTTTGTTTTGGGTAGTAACTCAAAAAGTGGAACTTTTAAGTTTCACCCTGTATCTCAGAAACAAACGTAGCTAGATTGGTCTTGTTTGTGGTATTTAAAGTTTCACAAAAAAGTTGCACAGGGTCGTGAAAACTGCCGGTTTCTATCTTTAAAATCAGCCGAGATGCATTGCAGTATCAATCAAAATAGGACACATGGTACTCGCAATTGGTACCGAAACATCGTCCAAAATTAATTGTATTACAAAAATATGACCTCCTCTACCATATTTAATGATGTATATCGGATAAAAACAAAAACTATGAATAGTTTTATGAATAATTAACTTCTCCTGTTATGTTCTCCTACTCCTTAAATGAAATAATCACATTTAATATGGAAAGATCGTTCAAAATTGTACAAAATATAATTATATCAGGGGTGCAGAAGACTAAGAAACGTCAATAGTTCTCCTCTCCTATTATAGTTTCCTGCTCTCTAAATGAACTTTACTCGCAATTCGAACGTCGTCCAAAATTAAATATATCAGGAAATGTTTGTTCCAAATATAATTATATTAGGGGCGCAGAAGAACAGGAAATTAACATTTTTTTAATTGCTTTCCTTATCTGATATATTCTCCTGTAACATCGTGCGAGATTAATTATATCAGGAAAGCACGAGATTCGTTGCCAAATGTAATTATATCGGGAGTGCAGAAGAGCAAAAAATTATATTTTAGTCTAGACTGTACTTCATCGTTCTTCGTCGGGAACATAGAGGAGCAAAAAACCGTTAATAATTAATTGATCTCTCCGCATTATATTCTCCTGTTTCCAAAATGAAATAATACCCGCAATTGGTACCGAAACATCGTCCAAGGTTAATTATTTTAGAAAAATACTTATACAGGGTGGAGCATATGTCATGTCATTTTCCCCGTGAAGTGGGGTGTGATGTTTCGATAGGTTGGTAATCGTGTCACGTTGGCATCAACACTTAACAGTCATAGTTCCTTGTTTTAGTGGATTTTGAAGTGAATCTCCGTGCATTTATGCACCTGTAACGGATTTACATGGGCAAATTGACATATGTGCCACCCTGTAGCACTCGGAACCGGTTCCGAAGCGTCGTCCAAAATTAACTATATCAGGAATGCAGAAGAACAAGAAACTATAAATTCGAACGCTATATTTTCATGTTCCCTATTAACTCTTAGTACTGGCGACTGGTACGGAAATATGAAAATATGAACTTCTTTGACAAAGATAATCATATTAGGAGCGCAGAAGAATACGAAATCATAAATCAATTTTTGGGTTAAATTCTACTGCTAGTACTTGAAACAGTACCAAAACATCATTATCCAAGATTAATTATGTCAATAAAGCATAAGCTTACTTGCCAAAGATGATTATATCAGCAGTACAGAAGAACAAAAAACTGGAAATAAATTCTCTTCTCTCCTGTTATATTCTCCTGGCACCGAAGCATCGTCCAAGATTAATTATATCAGGAGTACAAAACAGCAAAAATCCGTAATTAAATTTGGTAATAGATTTCCTCGCTTGTTATATGCTCCTGTTACCTAAATGTACCTTCCGACACTTTCCTAGTACCGAAACATCATCATCAAGGAAAGTATGATGGGCTTCTTTGTCAGTGACAATTATGTCAGTACAGAGTACAGATAAGCAAGAAACCGTAAATACTTACCGTAAAAATTTCTAAATTTCTAATCCTCATATGTTGTTATATTCTCCTGTTACCCTAATGAAAATACTAATCGTACTCACGACTTTCTCCTGGTAGCGAATGACGCATATGGCCCTAACCGTGCGAGAATACCTATCGCACATATTTTCCAAGAAATTTGTCCGGTAGGTATTCTCGCACGAGTAGGGCATTGTGCGTCGGTGCACCATCCTGTTGAAGACAACAGTTTCTAACTTTTTGTGTGCCGTACAGCGTTGTATTCGTAATCAAAAATGCTACTCAATACAGTAGGTATTTTTACGGGCCATTTAAAAAAATAAAGTTGAAAATCGGCAAATTTCAGTTTTTCTGATATCTTCGGAAGACATTGGAGTTTTCTGGTTTTCTTTAAAGAGAGATAATAATTCTCTAATTGCGCCATCTTTGGTTTCGGAGATCCCCTGATGGCTGATAGTCATCAAAGAAAGTACGTATTATTGTCCATTCCAGTGGTCCTTCGAGCCGAATAAAAGTGTTTAATTTAATTCTCCCATTTCATTTTCAATAAAATCAAATCTAAAAGTCGTCGTCGATCTTAAAATAAACACAAGTGCGTTTCCAAATACAATTAATGCCACACGATCCCGATTTAATTTGGAAAAATGCGACTTATTGATATCTCCGATCTTTTAAACAAGAAAAACGATTTCTTCTCGTCTTTCCCCAACATAATTGGATTTCTTGCCGACGACGGCGACTTTTTTTTTCTTTCGCGTAATTTTAATTCATATCCGTTCCGCCTCTTAATCCTAAACGTTGCGTAAACACGATATTTTCACATGACCCTAAGCGACACACAAAAAAAGGGTCAAGAAACAGGTAAAACGGTCGGCGTCGTAATTATGCATTCTTGCCATGATATGATGAGCGTAATTTCCATCCCGCCGGCAAAATGCGACATCGCTCGGAAACTAAAACACGAGAAAACTACAAGCGTAGTAGTTATTCATACAATACGTTCCGTACTTGCTGTTTAATTAGATTAAATCTCTTTCATAAACTTTAGCGTTTTCTGATAAAAGTTTTAATTGAGGCTGAGGATTTTAATGAGTTTTTAGCATAATATAAGCATCAAGAGCGAAAAACGCGCCGTGCATGGTAAACGGTCCGACTTTTTGTTGTGGCCAGTACGAATGTTTATCAATAGATGTCGCTTACGCTCTACTTCAACAAAAATTATAAACTAGGATCAGGCTTCAAGTGAACCGAATTTTCCAAACTTTATGAATGCGGTACTTCAGAATAAATGCAAGTTGTTCCTGATCCCCAAGTCGTAATGTTTTTTTTATTATTATTAATTAATTTCATACCGATCGGTTTTTGTTGCCGATCAAAGATCCACTATACAAACTTTAACTTTGTGCCCACATGCGAAAACATAAAAATAAAAGGTTTTATAATTTATTTATTTTAAAAATTGAAGATTTATGATATATTCTTAAAAGGTTTCAATTAAACTTCGAAGATATTGCAAGATTTTGATATGTGAAAAATACTTTTAAAAATGGTAAAAAACTACTATTACGAGCTTTGTGTCCGTTCGGCTGAGGGATGAGATCTCAGCTTTTAAGCAATATCTTTATACTACCAAATTCGTGAAAACTTCGCCATCGTCGTGCGTGAACTTTTCATTTCTTTGCATACATACTCGCATGGTACACCCTGTATAGCATGCAGTATTCACCTATACGTATAATGCTTCATTTTTCGCAAGCAACATGTCATCTGAACGTAAATCATAATCAACCTTAAACAACAAAGGGCCGAAAGTAGAGCCTTGTGGCGCCCCTTTTTAATTACGAACCAAAGTGTACAAAATACATCGAAAAGAGGATCGATAGGTCAACTATAAACATTCATATGCATATTTTATTGGTAGCTTTTCCCTCGCCGAATATGACATCAGGTCTAATGGCGATATCAATAGAAAATTAGATTATGTTTTTGAGAAATGGAAAGCGTAAACGCGCATTTGGTGGTCCCACAGTAATTAATAATGTTACGAGACAAGAAAAAAAGGTCTAAGCCGGAGAGCAATTAAAAAGAAAAATGTTCGTACTTTGCAAATTGATTATTAGAGCAGTTTTAGTTTTGTACACGAAACCGTAATTCAGCCAGTTAAGCTCCATTAAGCGCAATTTAGATGTCCCAGAATTAAATATTTAATCAAAAAATTTTCTCATTTACCATTTACATTATCGAGTCATGGGAAAATCCTCCTCCCTTTCAGTCGTGCGGTACGAGATTGACTTAGTTTCAATACGAACATGCTCTCATTGAGAGAGAAGTGGATTATTATTACCTATTTCAATTTTTGAATGCGAGTGTTGCGCGTCGCATATGAAATGTGGCGGATTTTCAAAGGAAATTGGAAAAAGTGTTAATAAAAGTATTAAAATTTCGAGTGTAAAGCGAGGAAATAGGAACGTGTTGTCGTGTATATTTTTTTGTTCGTTTCTAGTTTTCCAGATGATGTCTATCTATAGCACTTTCATAGGCGACCCGTAACCTAAACATTTATTTTTGGATTATAAAGTTCGAAACGAATGCATTTTTTTGACGGGCGAAAGTCTAAATATAAGGAAATTGTAAACAAATTACCAGATCTGATGGGGCCGAATGCGTCAACGGTACTTTGGCGTTTTATAAACAATTTTTATGTAAATAGAGTAGCTGATAGAAACCTTAAACGAGCATGTTTTCAATTTTATGATGACTCCATTTAGTTTGCAGTCGTAGTGTAATAATTATTTTAGTAGGAGTACATTTACTAAATTTATGGCGCCGCCAAACGCGGGGCTATATCTTTACAACAATTGGCGCCTAACGTGGGGCATATCTTAGCAATAATTGGCGCCCCACATGGGGCTATATTTTAACAACAATCGGTACAGAACGTAAGTGTATGTCATAGCAAAAAGTTTGAGGGAATTTGTTAAAAGGTTGACCATTGGATTTTGATCGTAGTTGCAGTGACTGAATTTTGAACGTCATGAACGATAGAATGTCAGTGTCAGTTTCTCGGACGGTTAGCTAATTGGCCAAGTGTCCAGATGGTCGGTACGGTCAATACAATGACTTCTGTCCTCATAAGATCGACACTGGTATTGCGCCCAATTAAATTGATATCTTCGCACGGAAGCACCCTCGTAATTTCTGACACTCTCGAGCTGGGCTAGTATCGTTCAGCAGGAAATACCCGGAGGAAAGAAAAATAGTGCATTAAACCGCCGAATTAAAATCTGGAATGCAAATACCTCTAAGTTAATGAGAGGCCGTAGAAACCAATTAACACGAATAACGTTGGTAACAATTATCAAATTACGTCGGCTTAACCGTCAGATATCGGACTGATGGACTAACATAACGAGGCGTTAGCAAAAATGGGTTCACTGACCACGTGTAAAAAATTCCCATCACGAGACAAACAAACTCAACTTCGAAATCACAATTGAAGGTCAATCGTCAAAGATAGAACAGCTTCTAATTTAAAAGTTCAATCAACAACGTGCCGAATGAAAAGTTTAACGGAAAAAGAAGGAATGGAATTTTAGGAAAATGCCCTCTCATTTCTGAGTGGTTAAATTCCATCAATAGATGGCGCCATCTATCAAATCGCTTGAAATGTTACGGAGGTTCTTCAACAAGTAGTAAACCGTAAACAATAATAATGTTTCGTAATGGAGAAAATAAATGGTTACATATGTTGGAACGACATATCTCAATGGAGTATTGAAGGAAGATATGGAAGCCCCGAAGCACTTGGAGGATTATAGGAACGGAACCAAGCAAAATCAGTAAGAAAGTGAAAGAAATGCTGAAGATCATGGTTTGAAAGATTTCAGAAAGACATCAAGAGATTCGGTCTCACACCATCTAATTATGATCCGTGTGTGTTTTATTTGGGATGAGGGGAAGAGATATTTAGTCGAGATCACGTGGTTACCTCAAAGGACAAGAAACGGATCAAAGAATTCGAGATTTATCGATCCAAAATCCAAATGCTAGAAGCATTTCGTGTAACAATTGAGTTACAAGTGGTTGCCCCCTATTTCAACCCCACTGAATCGGATTCTGCCTGATTCCAAGTCTGAAAATGAACCGCCCGTGTGGAAGCTCGACTGCGGCGGTGAGGGTCCCTGGTTCGAATCCGGGTTTGGGCATGAATATTTTTTAATGTATATCGGGTTAAGTTGGTAGAACAGCCTTGGCTGAAACCCCGCCCACTTAAAAATAGCGGCCCTAATAAATATTCAATATGGCGGTTTTTGAACCACTTTGGTTCTCCGTCTACAATGCTCTCAAAAATGTCCAATTTTTACAGTTTAAGAATCTGGATCCACGTTTTTGGGGTCAAGGAACACAGTGGAGGGTACAACATTGTGACCGGATGTTGAAAACCTCGATTTTTCATATTTAGACCTAAATGACGCCAAAAGTATTGCTTTTGTCATAATGCGAGGAGTGTTATTTATTAAGTCTGTAGACCCAGTAGAAAGTTGTACCTCATGAAAAGTAGGTTCTCAAATTCCAAATCGAGTACTTCAACGTGAAATAACCAAAAAATGAAGCACTTTTCGGGGAAAACTTATGAATACTTTTTTAAAGTGTTTGAAAAAACCTTTCTTTCTGTTTTTAAGAAAAGTTCCTAGCATCAAAACTAAGTGAGTTAAAAAAGTTGGTCCTTTATTTTTGGTAAAAAAAATCGAGGAAATCACCCCCTAATTAGCACCCCAATTGTAATTAAGCGTTACCGCTTTACAGTTTATGTATTGTTTATATGATCTGTAAGTTTGGCCGGTGCAAAGTGCTTATTTTTGAAAAAATGTAGTTTTGAAGTAAAAAAATTTTGAAATTTTTAAATTGCCTTTTTTTTCAAAATAACTTCAAAAATATTAGTGATACGAAAAATTTACAAGAATAAAAAATGTAGCTTTTGCTTTTCTGGACATTTTGCTTTTTTTTTGTTTTTCTGTATAACACAAATTAGTTAAGATGTGGCTGTTCAAAGTTTGCATACACTCGTCATTAGTGACTCATTCGAGCCCTTTCAACTACAATCCTTTCAAAAATAAGGGTTTAAAAAAATTAATTTGAATAATCTCATAGCTTTTAAAAAAACCTACAAAATGCACTGATTTATAATTATAAATCAAAGTCACAATTAGTAATTCTTGATTAAAATTGTACAAACTAAATCGGTATATACACGAGGAGTTATAATTTAAATAATTTGTGTCCGAAATTTTCAACTTTTGAAATGTGTTTTTAAATTTCATGATTGATATTCTAGTATTACCCATACATCAGTGCTATTTATGTATTATTAATCATTTTTCAATACTTTTTACAATTCAAAGCATTATTGTATTATAAATAAAAAATTAACATTCATATGCAAATAAATTTTATTTTTTTTCGATTTGTTATTGAAAATCTATAGAGATCTAGTACGTATATTTCAAACAATAAGGGTTGTTTTTTTAATTGAAATAAAATAAATTCGTAAAATTTTAATTAAAAAAATTACTGTATATATAGTATCAATAAAGAAAAAAAATTACTACTATTCGAATTTCTTCGCAAGGGTTGGTTTTTATATGGGTAGAAATTATGTGGTAAAAAATAAAAATAGCAAAGAAATCTAAATTTAATGTTACTGTCTAATTAAATAAATTGCTTGAATTTACAATTATATGTTTAATAGGGATAGTTTCAACCCCTAAAAAATAAATTAAATAATCCTAAATTGCTTGAATTTACAATTATGTGTTTAATAGGGGTAGTTTTCACCCCTAAAAAATAAAAGGCAACCAACGGCACAAGTCCAATTTTGAAGTGGAGGGTAAGAATAACCTAAATCCAAATTTCCATGCAAATCAGTGGAGTTAAAGTATTCTATGACATTGTTTTAATTATTTTAGAGGTAAGATTTAGGGGTTAAACTGTGATAAAATCTTAAGTTATGTTGTTTAATGTTAATTGATATTTATTCACTCCTTTAAAAGATTATTACTCGTTTTAATTTGCAATTATATTTTTTTTTCTAATAGGGGTAGTTTTTTCCCCTAAAAAATAAAAAGCAACCCTAGGCATCCAAATTTTCATGCGATTCGGTGGAGACGCGGAAAATTACACAGTATCGCCGTATCGCCTAATAGCGGCAAAAAAACCGAATTTGGGAAATAATTCTACAACTTCGTGGAAAAATAACAGAACCTCTTAAGAAATTGAAGTTGGAGTGTTACTGACACTCTTACCAACTTAAAAGTAATCAGAAATATGGTGTAACATCGGTTAATCTGTTAAGAAGTTAAAGTAGGTTATTGCAAAAACAATGGATGTGGGGCACACCATCTTTGTTTTTGAAATAACTGAGTTTTTTTACGAAAATGATGGATAAACTGGTTCTCTTTAAAATCGTGAATAATTTTTTTAGTTTATTATGTGAAATTAAAAAAAAATGTAGTTTTAAAATTTAAGAAGGCACTTACGCCCTCTGGTGGCAATTTTTAAAACTGGAAAATATTTTCCAGCGATTCTTCATGACCGGTTTACCCTCGGGTTTACCCAATAATTTTTTTACCCCTAAGTCATACGACGAACGGTTCCCGAGATATGGCCGAGGAACAGTCTTATTGGGTCACCCGGTACATATATCTGACGTATTGCTGAAAGATTGCAGAAAAAAGTTGATCACGACCCCACCACTTTGTGCAGTAGGTATTTAACATCAGGGAAATGGGAATGTTTTTAGTAGAATTTTCCAATTTCTAAGGACTTTTTGAAGAAATTAAAGTTGGATTTCTTCCTTTCTTTCTAAATTCCGATATTGGTGTAATTCATCATCCTTAAATTTGAAAATCTTGAAACGAGAGCCTCGATCCCCACGTTCTGGATATATCTTGAAACTCTTATCAAGTGTACAGGGTGAGTCAACGATTCCGCAGTGCTAACCCTAAGGAAGGATTTGTCGAAATTATGCATATTTTAAAATATTTGGAATTATACGGGGTTTGATCACAAAGTAGACGGTCAAAAAGTTACATTTTTTGAAATGGGACACATTTTAATTTAATATAGGTACTACTACATAAACTCCAGTGGAATAGCCAAATTGGAGTACAAAAGTCTATACAAATACAATTAAACTATGTACTTAGAAATAAATATTTACTTATAGAATTCGATGTTGGATACCCTTTAACCTTTCGATTTCCCCACTATTAGGAAATCTATATTAAATAGCATATCGTCATTAAGATACGTAGTGTTAGCTTTCCAATCGCTTCGCGATGATCAAATCTTGCTTGTTACTGTGGTTCTTGCTAAAAATTTCGATCCAGTGTGTAGTGCCTAGTTTCAAAAACAACATAATAGAGGTAAATTTTCAAAATCAAACAATAAGTGGTTGTATATCACCGGACACCATTGGATTTGAAGGTACAATTTCCGATATAGAAGTAAAAAATCAAGATATTCAAGATTTAAATTACGGTGCAGTTCAGAGAATTTCAAGCAAATTTCGTATCGACTTCGTCAGTACCAACATCGATATTATAAGAGCAGGAGCCTTTTTGGATCTTCCCAAAGTTAATGTAATATCTTTCATGAGCAACGAACTTTCCTGGATCAGTGAAAATGCATTTCAAGATTTGCCTTCGTTAAATCTATTGTACCTCAACTATAATAAGATCGCCGATGTGTCGCCGCGTGCCTTTAATAACCTTCCAAACTTACAGACAGTCACTTTTATCGGAAACAATTTGGAAAATTTTGACCAATCGTGGTTTTATAAAACGCCACGTCTTCTATCCTTAAGATTGGAACAGAATCGCTTGCGTAATATTCCACGAAGTGCCTTTATCAACCTACCGTCTATTGGGTACCTATGGATTAATACAAATGAAATAGAGTTCGTCGACAAAGAGGCTTTTAAAGGATTAAGAAATTTGCAACTTTTGGATTTGTCTGAGAACAAATTGAGACGTTTTAACTTTAATTTCTACACCCCTTCGAAATTGATGGATCTTTCCATTAATAATAATAACATAACGTACATATCTGATGAAATGCTGGACATAATACGAACTAAGTTATTGGTACTTGAAGTAACCGATAATCCTTTGCAGTGTGCATGCCTGGATAAAATAATACAGTGGAGTGACGCCTTTAATATAAGTATTCCACAGAGGAAATTGCCAGAGTCCGGCGTCGTTTGTACAGTTCCAAAGACAAAACCAAGCCAGTGTCTTGAAAGAAGTGATGATGATTTCCATAAGGGATTCTGGGTTAGTTTTCCACGTGAACGCACACGATGATTTTGAAGAATTAATTACAATAGCATTGTTATTTGTTAGTTAATATAATAAAATTTACTCAAAGATCTCTTGCTACAACAACCAGGGTTTGTTCTGGTTAAGGGAAAGCTGACTAGTTCCCGATTTTTAAGCTGCCATTCACAGATATTTAAATTACGTATGTTTTAGATAATGTTTTCTTTGCTTAGTGAAAGACGAGGTGAAAGACTATAATTCATACGCTCTCCAGTGCTGAGGCAAAGCAAAGGGGTGTGTCCAAAATAAGGATGTCTGTCTATCATGGGAATCTGCGAAACCATAGAAGATATGACGCTGGTTATCAATAATTTTAAACTTTGCTAATGAAATACTGATCTGCATTACCAAAAATGCGCTTTCATGATGCATATGCTGATTTACAACTTGTTTATTACGAATACAACGATGTACGGCACACAAAACAACCAGGATAGCATAATCCATCAGAAATCATCAACAAATGTGTTCCAACACTTCACTATAAAATAAAGGCAATAAAATAAATAAATAAATAAAATTTTTTTGTATCACGAGAATATAATGTGTCAGGTGTTTCCGGTATTTCCGAGGGGGTAACATGTTCTCAAATTTTGTGACAGTATTGCGACAATCCCTACGATTTCCCGATGTACGGCACACAAAACAACCAGGATAGCATAATCCATCAGAAATCATCAACAAATGTGTTCCAACACTTCACTATAAAATAAAGGCAATAAAATAAATAAATAAATAAAATTTTTTTGTATCACGAGAATATAATGTGTCAGGTGTTTCCGGTATTTCCGAGGGGGTAACATGTTCTCAAATTTTGTGACAGTATTGCGACAATCCCTACGATTTCCCTATGATTGCTGCGATTGCGACCACAATCCGGCGATTGCGACGCGATTGTCAGATTTTAGAGGATTGCATTGTGATTGCATATGATTGTGAATGATTGCAGACGATTGTAAATGATTGCAGATGATTGTAGGCGATTGTGGGTGACTAAGAAAGATTTTTGGTAGCTGCTCAAGTTACTAGACACGGACACATATATCTAACCAGGAAACATATTCATTTATTTTAGCCATTAGGTTATTCTTAATTGGTAACATAGGTACTTACACACAAATAAAAATATAAACAAATATGTATTATGGACTATGGTATTCTCTCAAGTAATTTCAAAGTTGGTGTGTGGGTACGAATAACAAACCTCAAAACAAAGTTAAATAGATCCATTTTTTTTTTAAATCTTGAACCTATTCCCTATGTTCAGCTTGTCCTGACTTCTAAGACGAAAAGGACCATTTCCCTGCAAAATAATGGGACCATAAAAAATGTATTTCTTTGCAACTATTTGAATATCTTGCTCTTGCCAAATGTAATCATCAAGATCTCTTTTGAGAAACTTCATTTTATACGTATCACCATCTATAGTCTCTATGATCCTGCCAATATGCCATGTATCATATGCAGCAGCATAGTATTCTTCATTTTTTAAAGACAATTCACAACCTGTTTTTTCTTCTTCTTCAGAAAAACTTTCATTTTCCGTTTCACTTTTTTCTAAATAGCTTCCACTTTCAGAAGTTTCGCTATCGTTTATGCTTGGGGCCGTTTTTGACAGAAGTTTTATAGTTTTGCTCTTTTGTGAAGTTCTATTCGTACTTGGTGCTGCTTTTTTTTGAACAACTCTGCTGAGAACTTCGCATATTTTTGCATCTGAGAGTTCTATCCGAGGATAACTTCCCTTTTTTATCGGAAAACAGCCAGCACAGTGTTGATTTTTTCACCAACAAATTTTTGTTCTTGATTTTTATTTTTAAAAGGCTAGGATCGAGACTAGGGTCTAATGTTTTCGAATTGCGACCAGTGTAGTCTTTGATATCCAGTGAATCGTAGCTGGAAAGCGAATTTAATTCTTCTTCCATATCATTCAACTCTTCAATGGTATCTTCATTGAATACATTATTTTGGCTTGACAAAGCATCTTCTGATTCAGGACATTTGTACTCACAATATTCTTCAGAGTGATCTTGTTGCAAGTCTTTGGACAGAATAAAATCGGTTTGTTCTAATGCTGTAATTTGAATTGATTCCGGAAGATTCATGTCTAGTTCCTTTGATTTTGTTAAAGCATCACATTTTGCCTTTTCAAGTGTAGCCTTTATAATTTCATGACTTGGAAGTACTTCATTTTGGCCAACAGAATTACAGCCAAGTTTCTTGTTTTCTTCTCGAGGAAAAACAAAAACATCTGTAAAGAACGTATTAAATATTAATAGCATAATATTACATCTACGTTAGGCTTTAGTTTTTACATCTGTTTAATCAGTAAAAACATTTTTGATAAAAATGACCGTGAAAATATCACAAGAAACATTATAAAAATTAAATATTGATTTCAATAAACTAAGTTTAAAGAATACGAAATAACTAGGTTCCGCGGGAAATACTACATTTTAATACACACATACCATTTGAATCACTAATTATGTCATTTATGGCTTGGATTCTTTTTAGTCTTTGGGTGAAATCAAGCATGTCGAAGTTCACCATCGTTACATATGTACTTGTCATTGATCGTGTTTGGCGAAATATTTTTTCGCACGGCTGACTACTGCATAGCCAAGGCAGGAAATTAATGGTTTCGTCAGCTCTCATTTTTTCAATCAACAGCAATAGCGCATGTGCATTTAACTCGACACAAGTGTAGGTGTTTAATGTTATCCAATTTTTTCCCAAAGTGTATGATTGGTTATTTTTTATCCAAGCTCTCCAAAGCCGAAGGAAGAAAATAGAATACCATATTAGATATATCCTTCTTTCCATCAACAGTGTCTTATCCAAAAAACAATCTATAATGCTCCGGGTTAAAATTAAAAACTGTCTCGTCGCTTGAGCATCAACGTATTTGGACAGCAGATTTGTCACATGCGTAGCTGCTAATTTATCAATAGCATTAAAATTCATTTTATCCATTCCTAAAAAAATGAATGTAAATGTAGATATATTGTCAACCTCCTCGTTGTCAACATTACATACAAGTGTAAGTAAACATTTTTTACCTTCCAAGTCACTTGAAGTTAACCGATGTTTATCTTTTGGAACTTCACGTATGAGACGTTCCAAATGCGATGATGATACGAGGAATTTTCCCATTGGTAAAATTATATCAGCTTTTAACAATCTAGTTTTTAGTTTTGTGGCAATATGAACAGTGTCTTGAAACACCAAACCTACATCAAGTTAGCAATAGATTCCAGCAATAGACCTTATTTCATATAAAATAATAAAATAAAGTTTGAAGTCACCTCAAATGGACTTGCACAGATGAAGTTAAAAGTTTTTATAAAAAATTTTTTTATTAATAATATTAGGGGTTGAAAGGGGGTTAAAAAATAAGGGTAACTTTGTTGGTACAGGTTTTTTTCCCATTTTTTAAAAAGTACAATAAACTTAAAGTGCAAGCACTATAATTGTCAAAATTTCAAAATGTAACCCCGCGCCGTTTTGGAAATAATTGATTTTTTCGGTTTTTTGCGGTTATTTATTGCTAGGGGTGTAATTTGTGTGGTGCATCAAATATTTTTGTTTTCAGTTATGATTTTTATTATATGGTCTAATAGTAGTCTAATGCCCAAAAATAAAAATGTAACCCCGCGCCGTTTTGGAAATAATTAATTTTTTCTGTTTTTTGCGGTCATCTATTGCTAGGGGTGTAATTTGTGTGGTGCATCAAATATTTTTGTTTTCATTTATGATTTTTTAATAGTGGTCTAATAGTAGTCTAATGTCCAAAAATAAAAATGTAACCCCGCGCCGTTTTGGAAATAATTAATTTTTTCTGTTTTTGGCGGGTATTTATTGCGAGGGGTGTAATTTGTGTGGTGCATCAAATATTTTTGTTTTCAGTTATGATTTTTATTATATGGTCTAATAGTAGTCTAATGTCCAAAAATAAAAATGTAACCCCGCGCCGTTTTGGAAATAATTGATTTTTTCGGTTTTTTGCGGTTATTTATTGCGAGGGGTGTAATTTGTGTGGTGCATAAAATATTTTTGTTTTCAGTTATGATTTTTATTATATGGTCTAATAGTAGTCTAATGTCCAAAAATAAAAATGTAACCCCACGCCGTTTTGGAAATAATTGATTTTTTCGGTTTTTTGCGGTTATTTATTGCTAGGGGTGTAATTTGTGTGGTGCATCAAATATTTTTGTTTTCAGTTATAATTATTATTATATGGTCTAATAGTAGTCTAATGCCCAAAAATAAAAATGTAACCCCGCGCCGTTTTGGAAATAATTAATTTTTTCTGTTTTTTGCGGTCATCTATTGCTAGGGGTGTAACTAATGTGGTGCATCAAATATTTTTGTTTTCAGTTATGATTTTTTAATAGTGGTCTAATAGTAGTCTAATGTCCAAAAATAAAAATGTAACCCCGCGCCGTTTTGGAAATAATTGATTTTTTCGGTTTTTTGCGGTTATTTATTGCTAGGGGTGTAATTTGTGTGGTGCATCAAATATTTTTGTTTTCAGTTATGATTTTTATTATATGGTCTAATAGTAGTCTAATGCTCCAAAAATAAAAATGTAACCCCACGCCGTTTTGGAAATAATTAATTTTTTCTGTTTTTTGCGGTCATCTATTGCTAGGGGTGTAATTTGTGTGGTGCATCAAAGATTTTTGTTTTCAGTTATGATTTTTTAATAGTGGTCTAATAGTAGTCTAATGTCCAAAAATAAAAATGTAACCCCGCGCCGTTTTGGAAATAATTAATTTTTTCTGTTTTTGGCGGGTATTTATTGCGAGGGGTGTAATTTGTGTGGTACATCAAATATTTTTGTTTTCAGTTATGATTTTTGCGATAGCCGTTTTTTGAACATTTCAAAATTTCATCAAATGTCGACGTTTTAGACCATTTTAAGCAACTTTTAAAGAATAAAATTTTTTTCCGTCTGTATGTACGTACGTACGTACGTACGTGTTGGCAATTTTCTGAGAAAACGGCTCGACGGATTTTGTTGAAATTTTGTATATATGTTTTAGGCATACCGAACAGAAAAATAACGGGCCGGATTTTTGAAAAAAAATTTTGGAGCGCCGTAACGGCATCGAACTTTTTTTTTTCAAATAGCAACCTAAAATTTTTATTCTATTATTTGGAAGACCTTATTTTCCTGTGTACAACCTACAAAAAATTGGGCCGGGTTATATTATCAAAAAACGGAGAAAAAAATTGTCAAAGTCAAAAAATTGTGTTGCATATATGTGCAAAACGCAACGATCTTGTTTCTGAAGCAATTTAAACGAAATTTCTATGGTAAGTCCCTTTAATAAAAGCAAACAAAATTCATGCGCAAAAATCGTTTTGCGCATGCGCAGAAATGCAATTATCTTATTTATGGAACAATTAAAACGAAATTTGGATGGTAGGTCCTAATAAAAGAAAACAAAATGCATGCGCAAAAAATCGAGTTGCGCATGTGCAACATCCAACTTTCTTATTTATGGAGCAATTTTAACGAAAATTGGATGGTAGGTCCCTCTAATAAAAGCAAACAAAATGCATGCGCAAAAATCGTGTTGCGCATGCGCAGAAATGCAACTTTCTTATTTATGGAACAATTTTAACGAAATTTAGATGATAGATCCTTTTAATAAAAGCTAACAAAATGCATGCGCAAAAAATAGTGTTGCGCATGTGCAACATCCAACTTTCTTATTTATGGAGCAATTTTAACGAAATTTGGATGGTACGTCCCTCTAATAAAAGCAAACAAAATGCATGCGTAAAAAAACATATGTTGGCAATTTTTGGTTTCAGCTAGGAAGCTATTCTGTCAAGAATTTGACACCTGGTTATTATATGGTCTAATAGTAGTCTAATGTCCAAAAATAAAAATGTAACCCCGCGCCGTTTTGGAAATAATTGATTTTTTCGGTTTTTTGCGGTTATTTATTGCTAGGGGTGTAACTAATGTTACTCGTGTTGTTGCGATAATTATTGGTAGTGTTTTTATTCAACAGTAATAATGTAATCCACTAGCAGCCTGGCAAAGAATAATTACAAATAGTGTTGGAGAACGAAATTAATTGTAACAAACGAATTTATATATTTATATTGCTAAAAACATAATATATAAAAAGTTTACTGGAGTATATTTAAATTTACTTTTTTTGGTACTTATAGCTTTTAGTTACCTTGAATGTATGTTCCGTTTTAAAACGCAACATAAAGATTTAGCATGTTAAATATAAAATTTCTCTATCATAGAAAGTGTCAGTAAGCATAAACAATCAAAAGAAAATTGCAGTACCATATCAAGTTATCATCATATACGTTTTGGTTAGAAATTCTAGTTTTATTTTAAATACTTTTAAGTAAATTTGTACCATTCTAAAAATTTGTTTAGGGTCAAATATTAAAAATTAGTTTCTGCATTTTTAAAGCTTTTTTTTTGTTATTGTACAATAGATAAAAACTTTAAATTTAACATGCGAAATCTCTATGTTGCGTTCCGAAACGGGACTACAATGGTGATGTCTATTATATTTACAAGAGTGTCTTAAGTTTTACATTTTTTACAAATATAATTTTGACTATTTTCGATTGTGATGTTAGCGCATATTTGATGATCATTCCTATTACATTGTGTACACATAATTTCACCGTTTTCACCAGCACAGTACACGGCGCGGGGTTACATTTTTATTTTTGGGCATTAGACTACTATTAGACCATATAATAAAAATCATAACTGAAAACAAAAATATTTGATGCACCACACAAATTACACCCCTAGCAATAAATAACCGTAAAAAACCGAAAAAATTAATTTTCCAAAACGGCGCGGGGTTACATTTTGAAATTTTGACAATTATAGTGCTTGCACTTTAAGTTTATTGTACTTTTTAAAAAATGGGAAAAAAACCTGTACCAACAAAGTTACCCTTATTTTTTAACCCCCTTTCAACCCCTAATATTATTAATAAAAATTTTTTTTATAAAAACTTTTAACTTCATGTGTGCAAGTCCATTTGAGGTGACTTCAAACTTTATTTTATTATTTTATATGAAATAAGGTCTATTGCTGGAATCTATTGCTAACTTGATGTAGGTATATTAAAAAACCAGCTTGGTGCATTTATATTGAATTTTACACAAATTAATTAATAAAAACGCCAAACCTTCTCCATACAGGAAATATGGGGAAGGTTTGGTGCCTTTATTAATTAATTTGTCTTCATTTGGTGCATTTATTTTTTTATGTTAACATAATTAAGTAATTCATTAATAATAATTAACATAATTCTTAAACAATTCCTGAAAATTCCAATGTTAAGTACCGTGTGTCCCATATTGTGGTTGAGATTACAGTGTATCTCAGTTGTTTTTAAAGATAGAGACTTGCGGGACCCTATATCACTTTTTTGTGAAACTTTTTATTACCATAGACAGAATCACGAGATACAGGCTGAAAACCAAAAGTTAGACTTTTTGGGGTGTTGTCATATCTTACTACCCATTTAAGATAGGAAAAAGCTAAAACTGCCTATATTTTAGATATGGTAGGAAGAATCCAGTGGCGTAGTAACAGAAATTTAGACCCCCGTTTCTGAAACTTAACCCAAAGTTGATATTTTTAAATACAATATCCTGTATACCTTAACATCCATTTTTTGCATTACTTCCTGATTACATTTATATTTTTTATATAATTATAATACGATATCATATTTTCCAATTTTTGAAATGGCATGGTAGCCATTTTATTGATTTGTATCGGCTGCTTAGTTACCATGGATACAATAAACAAAACAAAATTTCCATGAATCCATGGACTACTTAAAAACAGTAAAAAATACGGTTTTTATTTTTGGTTCATGGCTAAAATGAAAAAAATATGTGATACATCAATGTAGTCAGGTAACAGAATGCAAAATTAACGTTAAGGGTGTAATCCAGTAGTACAAAATTTATGCGAAAATAGTGCAATTTATATTTCGTCTCAATTCTGTAAAACATGAGATGAAAGACGGGGCTAATTTTTTTCGTGTAAATTATACATTTAAAAAGTATGCTACAGAACAAAATTCTAATATTTAAGAAAAAACAATTTTTTAGAGCACTGTCAATAAAAAGTGAACTTTTATTGGTAAAATAGCATCAACACAAATTATTTTAAAATTCTCCCTGTAGCATACTCAGAAAAAACATTAGCAAACCATACAGCCATCGAACAAACTTTCAAATAAATTACAAAAAATTTTAGACGAAATATTCATTCGAAATTTTTTACAAAAAAGTGTAGCGTTTAGTGAATTCATTCACCATTTATAAATGGGTACAGTAGGCAACACATCATACGGCAGGCCTGACTTCATTAGCGGCATTGTTGCGTTTATCGGGACTAATTTACAAAAAGAAACCGAATTCATTAGAACGTATTATAATTCCATAATATACTGGGTAATAGAATTCACACGAAAAATGTAATTTATTTTTGAGTGAATTAAAAGTTTGCGTCTTTTCTGACGTTTTTTGTAACACCCCTAAAATTTTAGTGCGATAAAAATTTGAGATTATTTCCCTGTAGCATCTTTCGGAAAGAAATATAATTTGCGTAAAAAGCGTTAGTTCTCATTTATTTTGTGTTGTTCCCGAATTAGACGAAATTTTGTAACTCCCCTAAAATTTCAGTGTGATACAGATTTGAGATTATTTCCCTGTAGCAACCTTCGGAAAGAGTTGTAATTTGCGTAAAAACCCTTAGTTCTCATTTATTTTATGTTGTTCCCGAATTAGACGAAAATTTGTAACACCCCTAAAATTTCAGTGTGATACAAATTTGAGATTATTTCCCTGTAGCATCCTTCGGAAAGAGATATAATTTGCGTAAAAAGGCGTTAGTTCTCATTTATTTTATGTTGTTCCCGAATTAGACGAAATTTTGTAACACCCCTAAAATTTCAGTGTGATACAAATTTGAGATTATTTCCCTGTAGCATCCTTCGGAAAGAGATATAATTTGCGTAAAAAGCGTTAGTTCTCATTTATTTTGTGTTGTTCCCGCTATTCGCTTACATGCGTTATTTTCCAGATAAGGTCAATACAATTCATGGAGTAATTACTGGGTTAAAAAAATATATACGTCTTATTAAAAACTGGGAAAATTGAAATTATTGAGGATTAGCCGTTGTGACAATGATTTGCGTATTCTAATCGATGTTTAATTATATATGCATATTCGTCACAATGACTAATGACCTGGGTAAATTAGCGTAATTACTTGTTTACTTTATACAATGGTTGGGCAGGTAAATTCTTCAATCTTTGTTTATTCGTTACCTTTTCATTACAAGTAAATATTATGCAACCCATCATACGTCAAATAGAATTAAAATTTAAGTGGAATACACCCTTAAGATATAGAGGGTGTTGCATTTAAAAAATACCAACATTGGGTTAAGTCTCAGAAACGGTGTTCCAAAATTTTTGTACTAAGCCACTGCCTACTAACTAAAATAGGTAGTTTTTACCTATCTGGCATAGGTAGTAAGATATAACATTCCAAAAAGTTAAACTTTCAATTTTCACTCTGTATCTCAGAAACAAAGGTATCTAGATTACTGTTTGTGATATTAAAAGTTTCACAAAAAACTGGCACAAGGTCGCGAAAACCGCAAGACTCTATCTTTAAAAACAGTTCAGATACACTGCAGTCTCAACCAAAATGGGACATACGGTACTCTGTGTTTGAAAAGAACGTTAGGCAACGTGACCCGTTACCAGTTTGTTCTATGAAAACATCCGCCGTAAGACATTAGCATGGGAAGCTTATTGAGACAATTTCTCTGTGCTATTTCTGAAATGCAACCGAGTAGGTCCGATTTTAATTAGATTTTGGTAGTTGGAACTGTTTTAAGGGTGGTTTACTCTAATTAAGGGTTTAGAGTTGAGATTCTTTAGGGTGGCGCGATTTTGTTATGGGGTGATTTCATTATAAGTTTCTTCAAAATTCGGACGCTCAATTGTTATATGGGTCAATGGTTTCAGGATACGGCACCGGCCGATTCATTATGTGAGAAAAGTGGGTAGTGCCAGTCTGACGGGAGACAAGGCAGGATTAGTGGGATATAATTGATCAAAACGGTTGATTCAAATCCGCTATTATTCAGGGCATGAAAACTGATTACTCAGTGTTTTAAACAACGGATCTGGCTACTGCTACGTAGGATTGGCAAAGGGGAATTATCACATAGAAGTAAATTTGATCCGTAGTTTATAAAAAATAGGGACCTGGACTGTCTTTATAAAGTATGACGTAACCTGGTCGCCGAATTCATACATTTTCCTAGCAGTCAACGAACTTACCCCTATTAAAGGAGTGGCCATTTCACCTTTAAATTGTATTCCGTAATCTTAAATTTCAATGTTATTAATTAATGTATATACAGGGTGTCTCATGTATTTTGAGAGGCGATTATTGGGGAAACTAGCGGGGATATCAAAAAAAGATTTTTATAAAACCTTCTTCATATGAAGGGACTCATTTAATGATGCTCTACATATTTTCGCATAACTGTCCCTTAAGGGTCAAGTGTCGGGCAACTAATTTTTTCAAATAGAAACCTATACTTTTTATTGAAAATTCTTATTCTACAGCGGAAAGAATAAACTTTTCGTGGGAAAGCGAAGTTTTTTACGGAATTGAATTTCCTAGAGTGAGCCAAGGTACAATGGTAACGATGTTGGCACTGAGGTACATTGAATTCAGAACCAGATTAATTCGTTCATTTTCCATCTGCTTATTACAACAAAAAATCATCAAATGTTCTAGAATTTCAGAAAGAAATGTTTTCAGAGCAAAAAGGGTTGTGCAAATCGTGAAAAAGAGAGGCGGGTCAGAGCCGGAGTTCCTATAGATCAACGACTAAGTATATGACCGAAATTTGTTTGTCAGTTTCGCTTTTCGAAGAACGATTAAAAAACCGTCAGTATACAAAATCTGAATTACAGTAAAATTTACCTCCGTTTTTAAGCCCTTAAAAAACGTTTCCACTTGCTGCCTCTCAATGTCGGTAATTTTCCCTTCGAGCGGTACTCTCTCGTCTCTATCATCTCGATCCATTTCATCACTTTCAGCCCTTCCTTCGCTACCGTCCTCCCTTTCGCCGCAACTGCTACCGGAAGCTGTCGTACTCGAATCACCGCTTCCTTCTCCGGTCGAGGACAATCTTCTACGATTACGATCGTTCCTATAAAGCAGTCCGTGATAGGAGTCGTACTTTTGCGACAAGCGATTTATGGCGTATTCTGGATTTTCGTGTTTCGTTATCGTTATGGAGGATGCGCGATTTTCTATCGGCGTCAGTTGCGAAGATGAATAAACCGGTACCTCCGTTGTGCTCGGCATCTCTGTAACAGATACGTATTGTTATTACAATAATTCATTTTCTATTCACACGATTTATTTTGCAATGAGGATTCAGTATGAGAAACGCTATTGTTTGCATTCACATTATCTATTTTAATCCGCATTATTACAATGTCGGCGCATACCGTCACCGTTACATTAAATGCGGGTATTTAGAGATATGGGCAAAAATGAAACGCGTTTCATGTGTGTTGTATTAATTTGAAAAAGAAGTTTCACTTCGTTCAATTAGTACTTCTTTATTATTTACCTTTCACAGTGGCTTACAATACAAGACGTTTTCCAATTAATCGGCGATTGGGAGAACTTTATAATAGGAGTAAAAGTGGATGAGACAGCAGTTTTTTTACAGTGAAAATTTGTCAACATCTATTAGACAATAAGAATAATAGCAAAGACATCTTTCTAGTGTGTGGGGCACATATCATCCAAACGTTACTCAAATGTCAGTGGCATTAGAGAGCAGACCCGTAACCGTAAGAGAGTCTTTCAGGAATCATTAGATTGTTACTCGGATTGTTATTATTTCTAAACTAATGCGATGCTACACCCGTTATCTCCTTATACAGTGATATTCATTTAAAAGTAGACATAGGAAATGTCTAGTTTTAAATTACCAAATCTCCTCTGAAGAATGAAACTGAATGTTTTAACTTTTGTGGAAGAGAATCCTATAAGAAACTTAAGGGAAATGACCGAATTTAATATAATAATATGTCTTCATCATAACCTAACTAAAAGGATACTATTAACTGTCGTTTTTATTTAAAATCTAGAATTACAGCAAAATGCGTGCGCATGTTATTTCGGTTGCATAAAATTAGGCGTCTTTTAGAAGGAAATCCCTATGTCTACTTTTAAATGAATATCACTATATTATATTTAAAAGTGAGCAATGCTTCCATTCTATAGCAATGAAATGCATTTTAGGAGTTGTAAAAAAAAGGCTTCTGGTTAAAATCGTCAAGTAGGAAAGAGGACGTTTTTTGTTTTAACATTAGACAGGTACAGTTTTTGTGAAAAATAGCGTATTTTGTAAAAAAATCGCTATTATATTATATTAGTTATGGCTAGCTGTCTGGCTGTCCGCCTGAGATCTCAGCAAATACAATAGCTAGAGACTTAAAATTTTCACTAAAAGCTTTCTGCTATAGTGTGCTAGATGTGCAGGTTCTAGTCTATTTCGATTTAGATTACTGGTGAGATCGATAATTTTAAACTTTACTAATAAAATACTGATCTGTATTATCAAAAATGCGGTTTCATCATGCATATGCTGATTTACAACTTGTTTCTTCTTCTTAACGTATATTTCAGTCATATAACATCATTATAGTCAACATAATAAAACTAAAACTTAGAGAATTTGAACAAGTCTAGTAGTAACCTAGGTAACATGTAAGTCAAAATTCATAGTCGCACAAATAATCTCTCTATATAGTAGTGATCTGCATGTACCGGGTGGCTAAGAATGGTACAAAACTGTATCCTCAATCCTCATAAGAAAATAAAGACAGAATTTTGGAGTAGGTACATTTCTTTTATATAAATGCGGCCAAGAGAAAATGCTAGAAATTATGTTTGGTTTCATACATTACCACTACGGGGCAGTAAGCACTCCAAACCAGGAAAAATGGGATGTTAGAAGAATATATCGAACAAGGCAGGTAGGTACAATGCGATCAAAAATGAGTTGCTGTCGAGTCACCTTCGGAATTTTTGTTTACATGGGAAATCGTACTTAACTTGAACTTCCACAGGGGACTCGACAGCAACTCAGTTTTGATCGCCCGTTATAATAAACATCGGAAAATTTGAAAACAAAATGCACCTATGTAAGGGATTATTCATAGCCATCAAACAAATGCTATTATACATGGGCATTGATTATACACACTAACTGTATAATTAATGTACAATGGGTTTGTTTAAAAGTCAACGCTAGATATTTCAAGAACGCCTGGCTGCATTATCAAATTATTCATAGCCGTTAGAACTGCGCGTAAGATTTTTGTCTCGTTTCTCTAGATTTAAAGGCAGCGGGATATTTACTTTTACCGTTGAGTGACTAATCCTTCACTCAACGCTTTTACCATTGAATAAAGTGCTGAATTTCTTAAATTTTTTTTCGGTTTTTTTTGTGGTCGAGTGGTCCTGGATTATGGTCCTGACTAGTTATATACGTGTAAAGGCCAGCAACACCAACAAGTCGTGAGCGATAACAAAATTACTTAACTAGAATATTACGGTGACAATTGTGCAAAGGTCAGATGCATCGTTATCGAGCCTGGCACGCAGCGCAGCGTCTGTGAAATTTCCAGTCCGCGCGGAGTCGATGTATACCTGTGAAAGAATCTCATTGGCTAGAAAAAATGTTTTGCTAGTGGAAAAGGTTGTACGTCTCAGAAGGCGTGTGAATTCAAAGATAAAGGTAGTGGCAATTAGGTAAGCCATGGAATAATGCGCGTGAAGCCACGATAGCCTTCGTATCGAACAGTTAAAAAAGGTTTAAATCAATCATTCATAAATTTTCACGGGGTGGTTTTATAATTCGTGAAGAATTCAATGAAACCGCGGGGCATTTCTCATCAAATGCCGTTAGAGCGCAGATTTTAATTACATTGACGCTTACCATCGCATTACTGAAAAAAATTGGGGATCATCGTACTTAATCTTCACAAAAGCCAATTATGTGCCAGACCTCCGATTTTGGTATCTAACATCCTGTCAATCATTTGTAGCAGCCCAATGAGCCAGTCCGTTTTCGATTTTCGACGACCCAGAGATATCGCTACCGTTACCGAACAACTTTTGCTGCCACCTGTCACTTTACCAGATTCCTGTCACAAGTGACACATTAATATTAATAATAAGTTTTCATCATTAATTTTGTAGCTTTTCCTGGTTGCTGCAGTTCGGACATCAACATAAAATTATTTATTGATGATTGAATTTATTTTAGCATTTCATTTCCTTTGAATGTCTGATATGTGAATGTTTATTACTATTTTGTATTTCAGAATATGGTAGCTTTGTCTAAAAATTATCCGATAGAAATTCTCACACGATTAGAGCCTTGTGCGCGGGTGCACCATCTTGTTAAAACCAACAGTTTCAAACTTTTATTATTTACAACTTATATATTCGTAGAAAAAAATGCTACTCAAAACAGTATGTACTTTTTTATGGGACATATAAAAAAATAAAGTTGATGATTTCTCCGAAACGAAACGTTGTATTGAAAATCTCTCAACGATATCTCGTAGAGCTCAAAAGTGGCAATAGACGGTGGTTTTTTCATTTTTTATATCTGTTCAAATAACTTCAGAAAAAAATAAAGGCAAATTTCGGATTTTGTGGTACATTTTCGGAAGTAACTTTTCTCTAACTTAACCATTGACGTATCTTCTTTGGTTTCAGAGATTCTCATGATAGACATCCTTATTTTGGACACTATCACTATGTATACCACATACAACAAACTTATTGAAAATGAGTCACATCCAAACACCGAGGTGCTCTGACACTTTTTTAGATCCGCTTTGGGGGTTTATTTGTTATTTAATCGGCAAACGTCTAATAAATTTATATGAATTGTAATAATTAAATGCTTTAGGTACTTAAAATAAGTTCAAATGCCTGGAATTTTAACAGTGAAGCTGGGCCTCACTTGCTCCATCAGACAAGCTGCCACTCACTTACAAAATAAGAATAGGTAATCTCAAGTCTTACATATTGATCACTGTGTCGAATATTAATTTGGAATATGCAACATGACATGACATATAAATGGAAATGAAAACCGAGTAAGAAAGGGCGCATTAGGTACACGATATTCCTCAGGAATCTCCCGGCACCTTAATAAAGCATGATAAATGGAGCTGGTATTACAGAATTTAATACAAACATAGGTCAATGATACGAAAACGCGTAGGCACTATACATTTTCCAATATTAACGTCCCGACAGTTGACATTTTGAAGCGCAACACATAATAGCAAAATGTGACGCAGAACGCCCTAACATAATGCGAATTTCGATGAACCCGTCAGAGTTTATATTGGAAATGGAGAGATCTAAAAATAAATTCCAAATTAAATCACCGACGAAGCGTTAAACCGCTTTGCAAGCCGAAAATAATTTTCAAATTGATTTTATAAAATTGTACCGGCAAAAACGGGTGGGTGAATAATTACGTTTCGCATGCTTTTGCTCTTTATTTAGAGAATGATTACATTCGCGATACCGCCGTGTATGGAATTCCGAAAATTTATTTATTGATAACGAGCTTCGTAAACTATGCAGACGATACGGATTGCTAATTTATCGCAACTACGTTTTATGTCGATTAACCGTTAGGGTTCAATAAGAATCTTTCGCAATTTACATTTGAAAGTTATAGTTCCAGAAATATTCCTAATCATCGGCCGACATTTCCCCTTCTTCCCTGTACGCCATACAAAATAATCATTTATGTACCTATACGATCAAGGTACCTAAGGTACCGTAGGTATATGCATTCGCCTTGCGACATTAATAACACACTATGCAAAACTTTAAATTAATAAGGCTGCACTTTGGCCTTCGACGATAATGATTGGTAACCGTCATGAATTACTCACGATATAAATATTGATGACAGCCAAAATAAGTTTTATTTGTGCTGTTAATCGTGTTACAATTGAGTGGTTATTGTAACAAACTTCTTCAAGGCGATTATAAAGCAAAGTACGAAGTATGGAGGTTGTTTACCTAACACACAAGTAATAACTTCGTAATTCGTAATATTGACATGACAAGCAAGAAGAAAATGCAAAACCACGCCGACATACAGGGAACGTTTAATGGCAGGCTTTTTTTATAGCAATTCCTTCCAGAAAACTTTCTTTGCAAAAATAGAAAATTATATGATCTGGTCCAAAAATAGTTTAAAAGAAACCAATATGTTTTTAATGATTTTCATACTGCTACAGGCTACACCTTGTTGGCTTCCATTTTTTCGGTCCAAAAATTTGTATAAGTCCTAGGTAGATGCCTGCAGCCCTGTAATATAATTTAATATACAGGGTGGTGACTTGCGTCACGCATCATAGGGATTTCAATGTAAAATTCATAACATGCGATTATTGGCTCCCCAAATTATTTTAGAGCAAAAATGTATTAAGGTTTTTTGTAGAAAAAATTTTTTACGTCAATAAACCCTATTAGTTTTCAATTTTTTACATAATAAAGACGGAAAATTGGAAAAATAAAACCCGCATCTTTTTCAATAATCTGCGATGCCATGGAATTTTCTAAAACAAAAAGATGTCCAGTTATCAATTAGCAGCAGTTCGAAATGGATCTACTTGGTTACTGTCTTGCAGTTAATGGTGACTTATTCGAACATTTATTGTAAATTATTATATTAGGAAATCGTTTTTAGTAATTTGGTCTTTCTTTATGTTGAATTCGCTGTTCTAAATATAATACTTTTTGATAGAATTTGATTTGATTTATAGCAGACATTCCATGGCATGACGGATATTGTAGTTTTTGTATTATAAAATTCCATGGCATCACAGATTATTGAAAAAGATGCGGGGGTTATTTTTCCAATTTTCTGTCTTCATTATGTCAAAAATTGGAAACTAACGCGGTTGATTGACGTAAAAAATTGTTGTCTATAAAAAACCTTAATACAGTTTTGCTCTAACATAATTTGGGGAGCCAATAATGGCATGTTATGAATTTTACATTGAAATCCCTATGATGCGCGACGCAAGTCACCACCCTGTATACCTACTTTACTATAGTAATTAAAATAGTTAGATTCATTTCATTCATTTTCAGTTTGTTAGGATTGTAACGAGTCAATTTATTTGATTTTTTCATTACTCATTAAGTCATTACACTAACTATTTGTATTTTAAGTAACATGGACGGCGTTGTAACGGGAGCCCGTGAACGTAGGTATATTCTTCAATTCGATTTTTTTAAATGTTCGTTAGATTTTTTATTGATACTTATTTTGTAGTATGTATATCCTCCTCCTGTAGACTGATCACTGATGCACTGCTAGTCTTAAAAGGCGACTAAACAACACTCCAATAACTCGGCCGCGGCGTCACCCACATTGTCTTATTGCCAAAGATCCAGGCCATTTCTAATTGTACTTTCTGGAGAGATATATCTTGAGATCCGAGATAGTTACTTAACTTTTTGAATAACGATCTCTAATCGTTTGGCAGAAACTTTATTCCGAACATTTTCTTACAAATTTTATACTGTTTTATATTGATGAATAATATTGATGTCTTTATTATTCCCAAGCTTTAGCTTGGCAAAGTTTAGCCCATTCGGATTTATAAATTTTAATACTCTATACTGACAGTGCATGAGCAGGATAGCTGATTGATTTTTTTTATTATGACAAGAATGTAAGTCCTTTAGACCGCGCCGCTTCACGGTAATAAGTGTAACATCCAGCACATCTTGTCCGGGTCCCTATGGAAGTAGCGTCCTTAGGTACAGATTTTTGTTTGCAGTGTCTGCCTTGTAGGCGCGAATTTAATTTGATTTTAGTAGTTTCAATGGTTTTAAGGGTGGTTTCTTCCAAGTGTAGGGCGAGAGTTAAATTTTCAGGGGTTGCGCGAATGTTTTTGAATTGAGTGTTCGAAATTTTGTTGTGTAATTTTTGGGCGAATAGTTTTTAAGTGCCGACCTGGTTAGATATGAGTAGGTGTAAAAGTTTAAAAGCGCCAGTTTGCCGCAGTATAAGACGAAATTAATGGAATATACGTGATCGGTTTCTGGCAAGCAAATTGCTTTTCTAGAAACGTGGTTGGTGAAAAGAAATGAATCTTATTGGTAGAACAGATTAGCGGCCATTTTGAGGTGTATTTTCTTCAAGTTGAAGATAGTGGTGAGGCGTCCAGGAGAGATTGCCGTAAGGCATTAGGCGCTAAACTATGCGTGTTGCGCGATCAAAAAAGAATTGATTAAATAGATCGACGGACAAAGGTATATGGGCGTAGTAGTATTCTACTAAAATAGTTAAGCCGCGGACTGACTAGCTTCAAGCGGTGAATCAGATAAGACAGAAAGGAAAATCCGATGAAGAAGGCAAGGATAGAAACAGATTAAATCGACCATCTGTGAAATTTGCGTTGGTGAAGAGATATAAAAAAATGTTTCAAAACCCACTCGTAGCGGTTGCCGCGTAACACAACTGTAAATGATGAGTAACTGACAAATATAAACCATAGCAGCTATCAATTAGCAAAAACCCGAGATCTCTAGGTAGCCCAGGCCCGAGATCTCGAAAGAACAGACAGGCAGACGACGAAAAATTGAGCATATAAGCGTTACTGCAACTTCGTTGTTATGCTAAAAATGCCCTTAGACCGAGGAAAATTTTTTTTACTGAAAAACTTTCGTGAAATAGTTGGATTACGCTTTCAAAGTTTGTAGAGTAAATTCCCGGCGAGTAGTACAATATGCGAACTCGAGCTGAAGTTCGAGTGAATGTAAAATAATTAATCAAGTTCTGGACGTTTTAATTTAGATAAAGGTTCCAAAGGAAATAACTCGCGAATTATGGACCGTGACAATCATAAAATCAAAGTGAATTTGACCCGTTGATCCTTTTCTAGGAATGTCGACGGTATATAAACAGTGTGATGTAAGCCTGTTTCCGGTTTCGTAATTTGCTCGCAGGTAATTAATCTTGATGCTCAAATTTGTTTTCCGTTGGATTGCGTAAATTGTGCAATCTCTTGCAAATTTTCGAGAAAAAGCCACGCTGCCTTCCATTAAGAAGTACAGGTGTTTCCGCCCATAGGTTCCTCTAGGTACGACGACTTTTTGGATATACACTAGCAAAGTATCTCGTGATCAGGTCAAATGCTCAAGAAGTTCGATGTTATGATGCTGTCAAATATGGTAATGACCTAATGACATTTTTCTTATATTTATATGTTCAACCCATTACCGTGCATTTAAGGGTAAAAATTTTGCATTTTTGTTATTTAAATAATAATAATATAATATAATAATAATATATTTCATGCATTGCAAACCTACTTACAATCGTCATAAATCGATATGTGTATGTTTAATAACAAATATTATACTAAAAATTATGATAGGTTATCCTTACTGCAATTAATAAATTGCTAAACAGAGTAAAACGCATTTGCAATTAAGAATTTTCTTATTTTGTCGTGGTACGATGCAAAATCACTTTGTTTGATTTTGTCGGGTAAACAGTTATACAGTTTTTGAATAGTAATATGGAGACCATTTTGGGATAGTAAACCTGCAGAAGGGTACACGTAATTCTGTTTTGTATGTTTGTATCATAACTATAAACATCGCGTGGCATTACAAAAGTATGCGCGTTCGAAATAGTAAACGATAATAACGAATCGGCACTTTGATATTATATATACGTATTTTAATTTGAACCCACCTAGAAGACAAAAAGATTTCTATTTTTGAGACACGACTCATAACGAAAGTCGAATTGAGAGAGAACTGCAAGCAAGTTTTTAACTAGGAGCGAGTGTATTTTTATTTTGAGACAAAAAAGGAAAGACCACCTTCTAATTCTCAATTAACAAATTTAATTTGTTACGTTTTTTCCCTTAGCGATTTAAATTCCATTGAAATAACCTTCGATTTGTGCTCTTATTTAAATCCTTACGCCATATTTCCTTTGTAAACCCGTTTAATCAGATGTAAGATAGTGTTGTAGTAGATTTGTATAGTAGTTTTTTCCCTTAGCGATTTAAATGCCATTGAAGTAACCTTCGATTTATGCTCTTATTTAAATTCTTACGCCATATTTCCTTTGTAAACCCGTTTGATCAGATGTAAGATAGTGTTGTAGTAGATTTTTTATTATTATTACCATAGTTCTTTGTTTTGCCGTCGGAGGTCGGGCCGAGATTTCCTTAATTCTTTTCGGCGCACGCATTACAGATTCAACCATTACTGTAAGAAGAACGTACACGTCATATTGTTAATCGACTTTTGTATCGCGTTCGTATGTATTGCGGAGCGCAATATACAAAAAGCTTGGTTTGGAATTGCATTGTGAAGCGTTTTCAACGATCTCCGCTACACAATTTCCCATCTACGTCTACGAGTCTGCGGGGTTGAAGAAAACTGTAAATCACATTAACACGAGTCCAACTAGAGATCTGGATAACCACACATCTACAAGTGTACATTTGTCCGTCATCGTTATTCAAACTACTCCTTCAGTATTGCATTCGATTTTATATTTTGCGAATTTCTGCAAGTACACAAAGAAACCGAAGCACAGTGTTTTTGCATCATAAATATTACGAAATCATATTTCAGAACATTTGAACTGTCTTAGTAACTGATAACAGATCTGCTGACTTTACTGTGGAAACTATTTCCAAGATTTGTCCAGAGAACTGTATAGAAACATACGGACATGCAAAAGTATGTAGATGAGGGTTCACACTAACAAACGTTGGTCGTATTTTCATATGCGGTATTTGCATAATATTATTACTGTGTCCTCTTTTCCAATTTTGCAACTACGGCGACCCTACAGTCGCAGAAAAACAAGAATTCATACCGAATCCGTGAAACGAAATTCCTGCATTTCATGAATAATTAAACTGCCATCATATCCTACAATTACGCATGCAAGCGGTGGTTAGTGAGCAATTTGTTGCAATTATAAACTATTTAAAGAAATAATCGGGCAACATTTTGCATAAGATGTCGGCGAAACGCGTTTACTTCCTATTTTGCAATCAATTCTGCTTGTCCCATATTCGGCATGCAAGCGGGACTGTATTTAGCACAGAATGAACCCCAATTAAATAATTGTGAGTGCCAGTTTTATTAATTGTAATTTAAAGCAAGGCTAAAATTTGTAATTGGCGCGTTGTTGTAACATTTCAATGAAACAACAAAAACAAACGAAACGTGCCCCGGAAATGTTAATTTTCGTTCGCCTTTGTACTGAAAGGCACTACATTTGCATTTAAAATCTAGATCAGACGGGTCCAGCCGTAATTATTAAAACTAGACGGACTAAAATGATTTGGACACTTACCAAAAAATAAGTGTTTGAGGAAGTGTTTAATTATAACTCCCGTGTAGTATCAATTCGTTGTGTAACAATAACAGTCATAAAGATTTAATTAAAAACAAAAATTTAGAGTGTTTCACAATTCATCAAACTTTCAAACAAAACTTTTCTTGTGAATTCAGTAGGTGTAGCCTGCCAATATCACTCTTTAAATAAAAGTAATTGAAGGCAGTTGTTTGTTCACATGATTTACCTTAATGAATGTAAATAACAAGGAAAGAAGCTAACTGTTCTTGATCTTTACCAACGGGGTTACCTTGAATCGATCTAGTTTTTCGCTATAGTTAAATTTTTTGCATTGAAAAAGTGCCACCATGTACCCCTGATCCACTCAAAACATATCGACGGAATTTAACACCATTCAGTTGTTCAATGGAGATGTCGGTGGATATCAGAAAGGTTAAACTGGGCGTTTACGAGTTGATCAAAATAAAAAAGAAATAATTTTTCTACATTCACCAAGTGTAACAGGTTATCATAGCATTGAATTTATCAAGAATGGTTGATGGCCTATTCACCTCTCAAAATCTAATATTAAAAGTAAAGATATTACTGCTTTATCTTGAAAGTTAATCGTTCATGAGCGCCAAACAACAATTAGCAAATTAAAATTGGACTTAGTTATAAAAGTACCTACTTCTTGGACACTTTTGGATTCGATAGGGGTGGTAACCGAGCAGTTACAAAACCAGAACGTTATTTCTGAAAATAGAATCAGAATTGGGCATTGTCATGGTTTTGTAACTGCCCGTTACACCGGCTCGAGTGACAGAATGAGCATGTCGAGAGGCATGACTGCACAAAATGGTCACGAAAACATTAGCTTTGCAAGTAACTTGTTCGAACATTGCAGAGGTCAAAAAAGTAGCTGCTTGCGATCGGTCACACTGGAATAAATGATAATGACGCCAAAAAGTAAATGTCGAAAGAAAAATTGCGATAGTGTGCGTCACATTGGTATTTGATATACTTTTAAATAAGTTTAATTACAAATATTCGCTAATATGGATTTCACTCACCAACAGAGTGTTGCTAAAACAGAAAGCAACTGTTCAATCAATGTAAATACAAGAATGAAGAATAATTTAAATGTTACACGTGACAAATACGTAAGTATCTGGAGTATTATCTGCAACTATTCTTCATTCTCACTTCTTCAGTTTAAAATGTATGTGTATTCGGTAGAATTCAACATCAGTAATCTGATAGATCACGGAATTCCAAATATTCAAAAAGGCAAAACTAAAACATACAGAAATTTGATTCGGCTCAAACGACAAATATACTTTTTAAGTACATTTAATCAAAATCTTTGGGCCCAATGACACGGAATCAAAGTATACCATGACACCTAGCTGTAGCTCAGGGCTAAAGATGCAAGAACAATTATACGCAGGAACGTTACTTGAACCGAAGGGCATCCTACAGCATTTCTATGGGTCGCGACCAGGCAACCTAAAATCAGTGGAAAGATCGATTTTATGAGTAGAGAGCTAAAGTGAGCACCCCATAATTGATCCAGATCAGTAGTGATATTAGGTAAGGGATAAGCGGCCTTAATCGCAACAGCTGCTTTGGGTGGGTTTACGGTATTGTTTCTTTGTGGAATTGGGCACACGTCAGAAAAGGGATAATCTCATGATGACCTATCGTCGTGTCGATAAACCGAGCGCAGTTCCCATGATTTCAAATTTCCGAGTTCAGGGATAAATGAGCGGGAGGTGTATCCAGTGTCAGTAATATTGAATATAAATCCCAGAACTTACTCTTGGCATAGATTTAGCACGACTAATAAATTTAAAATTATAGTACGATGCTTTAAGGAAATGGCAATAATCACATATCGAATAGACTGGAAAAAAGTGGCTCCTCCGGATAAAAATTACATTGCCTTGGAAAGCAAATTCAACGTTTACACTACGGAACTTGTGGAAATTAGTTGCAACTCATAACGCGCATAGATTCTAAATAGAAGAGTTTTTGTTAGCAGGATCCCACCCCTTAGACTTGTAACTGTGGCCCTCGTGCGAGATTTCTAACACTACAGTTATTCGAGATCAATCATACCTTTAGATCTTTGGTAACAGTCTTTTCCATCCCTGTATCTCTTCACGGCGAAGTGTTAGTTTACATAAGACAAGTCAATAGAGACAGTAAACAATTCTATAACTAACTTCCACATATTTAAACGAATGATTAAACATATAAATTTAACTTCGGGTGGTGATTAAAACATGACCATAAATTAAGCAAACATTTACACCAAAAATGAAAACGATTTCAAACAATGAAAGTTAAAAATCACGTCCTTATCAAAACAAATATTCAAAATTATTTAAAAAAAAATGTATACAAAACACAAATAAATCATAACAAAATGAAAAGATTACTACCTGTATTAACGCACAAACAAAACAAAGTGAAACTAAATGATACTCTCTCAAAGACAGCTCAAGCCAAGATTGTCGTAAGGTAACAAGCGTTGGCGGTGCTCTCGAGAAGGTACAGACACCATTTCCGGGCCGTAGCCAGCTCTGCATCATCGTAGGTTATAATACACAGGGTGGAACCTTTAGCACCTCTTGATCAAAATACACCTGATCTTAAAAGATGCGCCAAATTCACTGCTTGGGCATTCAAGTAGTTTGTTAGGTCATTTTTCCCATGAAATCGGTGTATAAATAAGGATTTTGATGTCAATATCATTTCGGAGTTTTCTGGACGAAATCGGTGAATAAATCAATATTTTGGTTGGTGATATTTAGAAGCTTTAGAAATACCTTGGATTATAAGTCCTGCCGCTATACACTTTCGAATAAAAAAAAAACGAAGTCAATATCTGGGAAATTGCAGTTTTTTACCCATGATGATGCAAAGTAATGGTTTTTTACTTAGCACTTTATGTTCACAATTTCCAAAACATCGTTTGTTCATTTAGAGGTGATTCATTCCAGTTGATAATACACCGTTTCGTTTATCAATGACGGATAGTCCATTTCAATCGGCATAAAAAAGTGACTAAGCCGACTTACTCAGAAATGAATAATAGTTTATAATACTTACCTACCGACTAATTATCATACATGAATAACAATCGATTAAAATTGTTACACGACCGATTAAAGTGTGTGCGTGCCTTTCGCTTTTCTGTTCATTGAAAGTCCTCTACGCGATTTTTGTTTAAAGTTATGCAGGATGCAGGTGTTTTATGAATTGAGGCTTTTGTAATTGAATTCCTGGAGTACCTACACCTACATCCTCTCACCCTTTTGTGAGAAAATTCTACAGACCCGACCTAAGCACTCTTTTAATGAACATTAATTGCGTTATCTTTGAAAGTTTACAAAATGTCGGTCTCATTACGTTGTTTTTTAATACAACTTCTTGGGAACGTGATTCCAGAATGCCTTATCGAATTAGAGAAGAAAGTTTGCGCGTTTCATTATATGGAAATTCTTCTCTTTTTGTTAATTTCAATATACCTAACGGTCGTTATGTTCTAATTCCTAATCTAAGTGTGTTGTTGGTCAGCCAAGGAATTCAATAAACATAACTTAATAAAAACAGAATTGCTAAAATTACTGATATTATATCACCATTGCACGTCCGTTTCCATGCACCAATAACCATATAAAGGTTATTACGGAAATTTCACGCCTGCCTTCAAGACATGAGAGTACGTTAATTGCCTAGAATGAATTTTATCATTTTAAGTAATGGAAGCCATTGAACTTTGTTTCGACCATGTTACGATTGTCATTGTGAATATAATTACTCATGTTACGACTGACATGGACTACTAACACCAGCAGGTTATGTTGAAGCATTACTGCTATACTAACCCAATTTGAGCAATATAAATCAACCGATAAGAAAACCGACTTTATTGCCCTGATAAAAAAACTATGGATTTTTCCCAAATGAGATGACGGGCACACCTTCCACGTGATGAGACTTCAAAGGATAATACGTTACTTTTTATTCAAAAACCAAGCGTAACTAAATGTAATTGGTCGAGATGACGTAAGTTGTTCGTAATTGTTTGTCCTTTATATTACTCATTTCTTTAAAAATACGTTTCAAGTATACCCGCGTAATTATAAGGCTCGAGCAAGAAGGCCAGAACTCATCATCTCGCCTCATTGTTCTATACGCATACAAGTTTTGGAATTAAATGTAAGGTGGTCGACACGTGTATGATCGTTCCATTTCGAAATAGCTTGGTAAATCTAAAGGGAGTGTAAGTAAATATTTGCCAGTCGTCGAGGTATCGCATTCAATTTTCTTAAGAAATTAATTTACAGTAACTGGCAATACAAAATAACTGACTTCCAGCTTCCATAAATTAACTTTTTCACTAGTTTAAACTAGCGGTTATAAATAAACGCTGGATCATTGTTGCTCGGTTGAAGCCGTACAATAAAATTAATAAATAATGAATACAATAAAGATTTCAGATCTAGGTATTTTAAGCCATAGCTACTTTATTGATAGTTCGGTCAAAATAGACGTAAAAATACTGATCAAATAACAAAAACTCCGACAGAGCTGCATTTTGGTAGTGACCTTGGATACACAGTAGAAATAAGGTGCCAAAAGTCACCATAGATCCCATGTGTGCTAAGTTATTCAAGGTCAAAGGTCAAAATTTTCGGTTTTTTGGATTTTTCTCGACAACTTAAGTGTTATCAAACGTATAGCTTAGACAAAAACTGTAGATCAAATGATCTACAAAAGTCGTTCTTATATTTTTTATTATTTTTATTTTTTATTTATATTTTTTCGTTTACTATTTAGAGCCTAGAATTTGTTTTTTTTTTAATTTTTTCTAATTGTTTGGGTCTTAACTCATATCAAATTTTGTACCGACCCTTTACAACCGCTAGCTTCAGATTCTACATTTAGGATAAAATGAACGTTACAATTATATCATACAAATTTGTAATTGCTTAACCCTTGTTTAAATACATCGATTTTGTAAATTGATTTAGATTTGTGTATTTAGTTGTAAAACGTTAAACCGCGTGTTAAAATGTACGCACGTCTGGTCGTTTGCGATAAGCAGTTTTTATCGGACGAAATTTAATTAACGCACGTGTTCTTATTGCTGTTAAGAAATAATGTGTTTTGAAGAATGGCACGTTATTTTCGGCGTAAGTGGGGGCGCGATTACTTTATAGTGGAAGTGGTGTTCTCGTAAATACTGGAGGCGACGTAAAAACGAGGCTGCTGCTAGCTGTTAGTTTCCTGACGGTAAAAAGGTCGTGTGAATTTGTTTGCACTAATTTCTCGGGCAATTGGCCTTATTTGTGTAATTGAAGACGCAGTTAGTTGGATTCAAAACCAAGTGTGCAGAAGAAATTAAGTAATCTTGTAAAGCGAAGTGGTAAAAGTTTGTGTCAAGTTTTTTAAACGGTTTGTCCGTATTCAAAAAAAGTTTGTTCGTGTGTAAGTAGACAAAGCAGTTAAAAGTTCCTACCGTCCGAGCAGCCTCCGAACATTTTGTTCATCTTATTTATCAAGCCAGTAAGAGCCATTGAGTTCAGTTTAATAAAGAAAAAGTGAAGTTTCCTAAGCTGTCAGCGAGTATTTTTGTGTATTTCATAAGTGCGACTGAATATCATCGAAACCCTTTTACGACCAGATTATTTGGATTTTTAGAGAAGAAGCTTAAGTAATTTATGATTTTTTTAAATTTTTAATTATCGGCCGCCTGCGTGCGGGGTTTGATGTCCAAACAAGTTTTGTAAGCTTTTCTTTCTTGCAGGGATTTTGTTTTAATTGTGTCATGTGTTTCGGAACAAATTTGTCATTGCTAATCAACTAATTATTTGTTTATTCGAACTTTGTGCGACACGGATAGAGTTTTCATGTCACATTTTTTTCCATTGGTGTCCAAGATTTATTGAAGGTGTTCATCAAAAATTCTTTGGAATTTTCGGAAGTTGATCGAGGCCACTGAGTCTCTCAAATTAAGACGTTTTAAGTCAGTATTAGGATTTGTTTTTATAGCAGATGCCGAATGTGTATCAGGAGAATTTAAGAGAAAATTCAAGTTTCAATTTTATTTGTTATTTATTTGATTTGAGCTAGTATAATAAATTTGACCTAAGTAATGAATCGCATTACTGGATCAAACCGAATCATACTGGATTATCTTATCTCGCCAAACTGAATCACTAGATCAAACTGGGTCGTCGGTTCAAGTGGGTGATGAGGTGATGATCCAGAGGGGAAGAATAAAAAAGATACACCTGGGTTGGTGCTTGTGAAGCTAGCTTTAGATACAGGCTGGGCAGTGGTAGTGTTCTTTTTAGCGTTTTGTCCGTCCACCCGGACCCCTTCTACCGTTTTGAACTACTTCTAGGGGAATGGTCCTAGAGTCCTGAAATTTGTTGGAGTAGGTAGCCTATACCTTGAAGGTGTGCCAGACGGCCATCAAATTTCGCTGTCCAAAAAGGGGGCCCGAATTAGTTCCTGAGATGCTGTTTTGAAAGTAAAACGTGCATAGCTTTTACATACGACAACCAATTGGTCTCAAAATTTGGCATACGCATGCCTTTAGTGGTGCTAAGTTAAACTTTAGGAAATGGGGGGAATAGTCTCAACGAAAGGAATTAATTTCTACCAATCATAGCCCTCCTCCTCGACCGCTTATCGTGATCGGGTATATTCCCTTATACCTCAAGAACGGATTGTCGGAAGAGGGTACTCACAAAGGGCGATTGAGACGTCTGCAAGAAATTGATGTCAAAACAAAAGCTATTTCGGTTAAAAAATGCGCTTTATCTGCACAAGAGTTGTGCACAATGTATACTTGTTTCTTACGTTTACCAAACACAAAACATTTTCCTTAATAAATCCAAATTTGGTATAATTCTTAGAAAGCAACCATTACATAGTATTTATATAACATCGTTGCAGTGCGCAATTAGAATGAAATTACATGAGTGCGTACAGTTGGAGATGTTAGATGTTGAGTTGATGTATAATTGCATTCTTAATGACTAACCTCGTGACTAACATTAGTACTTTGTGCTCTTAAGGGTCATCTTGTATCTTCATTCAAAATTTCAGTTATAATTTATTAAACTCGCGGGTCGAGTGCCCATATTCAAGGGCAGGATCGTCACCATGGCATTACATTCAAATTTAAACATAAACACTAGGTCATGCAAACAATTATTATTTTCAAACGTGAATTACAAAACTAATAAGCACATTAATGCATTCCATTATTGGTGGTAGACTATTTTATTAGCCAGAAAATGCAGTTATTTTGATTTACACCAAGGATGTGATACATTGGATTTATTGATCAAATCGGTGGTACTTATCATGGCATTTCCCACTTCTCCACGTGCCGGATTTCCACAGAACGTCACATCCACACCCAACAACAAATGCTTCTTTATTTTCTTTGTGCTCTTAAGCGCTTTTAATTATTGAGATCGATTTGTCTGCATCTAATGTAAAAAAGGCTAGGTACGGGTTTTTTGCGTGTTAGTTACGATACACAGATACCCATTTCAAGGTTTAATGCAAAATTTTGGAATTTCGAAACCGCGCATTAATTTCATTGTCTATAAATTACGTTTTACGAGCTCTGATGTTTTCTGTTTATGCAAGACTTGTGTTGGAAGTGTAATAATTTTTTTTTACCTTACTTTAGAAACGTACCACAACACAACTGTGTTCTTAAGAAGTCCCGTATAAAGTAATTTAATTACTTCATGCGCGGTATGTGAAAGAAAATTAGAATGTAAACTATACGGTACCCCGGAGATGGATCAATTGTACTCGGGTACTCTCCTAATTAAATCTTTTGCAACAACTCAGATTTAAAAAAAACGCGGAAAACAAAATCCATTTCGAAATTTGGTATTAAAGGTAACAGTTCTCGATCATTAAGTCGCATTATTGAAACGTCGGATACGCATGGCATCTTGTGCATGGCGCTCGGTAAAAAAACAATTACAGCTTCTTTAACAAATTAATTGAAATAATCGGAAGGCCGACCTCCCAGGTTCAAGGTGGTCGATTTAATACGTAATTATAGCGCAGATGATCGAATTAACTATCCGGATCCGCAATTGTTACAGCTACATAACAAGATACCAAGAATCGCATACGATTTTCAGTAGGGGAATTGTTTGCCACTCGGATCGAATTCGGAAACCAGACTTTTGATCCGGCTCATATGCAATATCACTGATCATTGAACTCGAAGAAATCGATTGACGAAGATTTGACATCTTAGACGGGGAACAGACAGACGGACAAAACCATCACATAAGGATTGTTTCGAAAAATTCCCCTAAAAAATACCCATCGGTACTGTATGAATAAACAGATAGAAATGGAGTCATTCACGCAGTGCGTTTTGAGGATTTGTTACCACCTTAGCTTTCCATGACATTGTACCACCTCTCTTTTCAGTAGAACAGATCTTTGACCCCATTGGACTTCTTGATTTGGGGTTATTTGAAGTCTGAACTGTATGGCGGTAAAAAAAACAATATTCAAGATAAAAATGGGCATTATCGCATCGATCGCCTCCAAAGTCATGGGGAACATTTGAATATTATTGTGGTCCACACCTAATTGCCATCAACCAAATAAACAAATAAAGCCGCCAGCCGGCCCGTGTGGCGCAGTTCATTTGAAACTATACTGTGGTTCTAAGGGTCCCTGGTTCGAATCCAGATTCGGGTATGGATATTTGTAAATGTATAGTGGGTTGGGTTGGTAGAGCAGCCTCAGCCCACTCAAAAGTAAAGTCAAAAATAAATAAAAATAAAATATTTGCAAATCGGACGTGAACTTACCTTTTTATTCAAATTTTTCGTGTATACAGTTCGTTTTTGACACTATACCAAAGACCAGTTAAGCTCTAAGTATATTAATCTTATGGCGAGTCTTATGCTTATGTGTAAACAAGAGTTATATCCTCATTAAAAATATTAATGTATTACGATAGGGAGTTCATGCACCTCTTATTTTTTTACACCGTGGTATAAACACTTACAGATAAAATAGGAACTGGACACTTTGCACAAAGGCACGAAAGCTAAACATGCAGAAACGAAGCTTTCCAAGATAAGCATCTGGTGTAGCATACGCTGTTATTTACTGATTAGAAATGCGACCAAATGAGACTTCCAGGAGCCAAGATCTCATCCCTCACACCAACCGGCGGAAAGGCCCTCTTCTACTAGGAAGATGCTCGATTTTTACGTTTGCGCATTCGAACTGAATGCCATGAGACACCTTTAACAACCTTGCAAGCTTTACAAAGGAAGAGACTAATGCACCCCCAAAAAAAGATGACAAAATTAAACTGCCGTAGGTATACGTAAGGGTTGCTCTTGCGCAACCATAGTTTTTTCGAGATGATCGCACGTTCAGAGTATCCCAATTTCATAAATTAGTCCAACTCGTATTTGTAATAACTTCTATTTCTGGTGTTACTCTGATATTTTAATAAATAAGTGAAATATCTTTAAAAAACCTACTGATCCATTTTTTAAATTACTCGATTATAGGCACTGTTTGGTTAAACTATAAAAAAATCTCCACAAGTAAAAAAGTGAATATTACGCACTTGCGCATGCGTCAAAATTTTTATTGCATCAGGTGCCAAACAGAGAAAGTGGCTGCATTGGAAAAACCAAGAACGTGAAAAAACCTGTACAACAAATGAAAACAATGTTTGATAGTTCTTAAATGCATAGAGGACCCAGCAAATTTCAAGAAATTCTGACTAGTTTTGTTGTACGATCAAAAATTGCAGGAATTGTTTTGGAGCTTGCGGAAAATAATTTAAATATGAATCTCCACTTTTACGTTGAAAAACAGCCAGATACCAATTTTCATCGAGGTTTAAACCAGTTCCGTTGAGGCGACCCAAATCTTGTGGTATAGGAATTTTGCATTTTTGCAAAATCGTAAAGGGCGTACCCAAAAATGTAGACAAAGCTGTTGTCTCTAATTTAAGGGTATCTTTATATTGGAGCTGTAATAAACGATAAGAGTGACGATACTAGCGATCCTGCTATTTTCTTTCCCTTTTATCGTGTGTTATATCGTCATGGATATTGACAGCTTAATTAGTGAAATATTTGTTAGATCCCTCTTCTGGTACCAAAAATTGTATGTAGAGATGATGGCATTCTCCAAACATGTACATTTGTTACCTTGGCTATTTATAGGGTGTGCCTTTTTGTCCAGAGGAAATTCCTTAAACAAAATGGGCAAAAAGGCATGTTAGTCCGTCTGTTCGTCGTCAAGCTCAAAGACAACATTACAGAAATTAATTTTGCACTATCGCTGCTTCATCATTTATCGCAGCTCCAAACGTACCCTTGGTGTTATGGTTTTGGAGAACAATTTTAAATAAAATGAAATTTTTGGGAGCATAGCTACGAATAGCAACAATTTGTACATTGGTTTGTTTAGAAAAAACGCTTGTTTGATCATCAAATATTTTATTGTTAGCACAGTAAAAAAAGGCAAACAATTCAAAAGTTTTTACGTAAATCAGGTTCTTCCAGATTTAAATCCTAGCTTAAGCTAGATACTTGCAAGTCCAAAAATTTACTTCTTGACGTTGACAAAATTATTGATGAAATAGCGATTTTGACACCTTTTGGTTCAAAAGAGTGTGGTTATAGATCCATTTGTTTCAGTTCTTGGCCATCAAGCTAAAGAAGTTTTTTTAACCGAACGAGTTGCCGACCGAAATCAGTCCATAAACAACAAAGTGTAGCAGTTGCACAACACTCGACCCTACAATAACGATAGACAGACAATTTTGATTACAGAGTGGTGAGATAAGGGGCCTCATGAGCAGAACGTAACCTCGCTCGGCAGGGGCTTATGCTCGAGAACATTATCTAAATCCAGAGGTAGTACGTATGAAACACGTTTATAAGGTATCTCAGTAACTGTTAGTACAGGGTGAGTCAACGATTGCGCGGAGTAGCTTAATGCCTTGATGATATTTTTCGATAGAGTGCTTTTGTATTGAAAATTATACAGGGTGCGCGCATGAAGTAGGGCGCCCAAATCGTACATTTTTTTTAAATAGAACCCCCTGTATTTGAATGCATTTTTGAATTCTACGTGTAATTGTACGTCTTTTTTATTATATGGTTAATATCCGAAAAACAAGTAGTTTTAAAGATAATTCGATTTGTAAGAAAAATTGAGAATTTGCAAGCGTCACTATATTGTGAAAATTATTACTTAAATTTTGATTCCAGGTTTTATATCTTTTATCCTGGGTTAAGTAAAAGTCTATGAAACATTAAAAAAATAGCTTACAGGGTGTTTTTTTGGTGGGTCCAAAGTTGCAAATCTTCATATTAAAAAAATCTCACTTTTTTTAATGGAACGCCCTGTATATTTTTCTGTCATCTTTTAGCTCTCTCAAAAACCTTCAACTTTTGATATGTCCTATACCTATCTCTGATGTTTTTCAAAATATCTTGGTTTTCCTGGTTTTTATATTCTAATCTTAAATCAGTTATACAGGGTGACAATTTGAAAACTTACCACCCCCCATATCTTAGTAAATAAACGAGATATTAAAAAAAATCAAAATCCGTTTCGGTAATTCGGAGGGGGAATCACAATGACATAGTTGGCGACGCACCCCCTCACACCCCCTGCGCCCCAGCCACCCCAACTTTTAAATCTTAAATAGTGACCCCCCATGTGTGATACGTCGTTGGAAAGCTCTGAAAAAATGCTTTCCAACCATACCAAATAGCATTACATTTAGGTTAGTAATTGTCGTGCAAATCAAAAAATAAACATGGAAAATCGTATTTAACTTGAACTTCCAAAGCCGACTCGACAGCAACTCATTTTTGATCGCCAGTTATAATCTATTCTCAAACTCTTGTCGAACCTTTCCTATGTTGGTTTTGCAATATTTCGACATTCTTGAATTATTCTCTGTCTTAGTTCGTCTAATGTTCGCCGGTTGCGTTTTAAATACGACAGATTTCAAATGTATCATATTAGTTTATTTTTTGATTTGCACGATAATTACTAACCTAAATGTAATGCTATTTGGTATGGCTGGAAAGCATTTTTTCAGAGCTTTCCAACGACGTATCACACATGGGGGGTCACTATTTAAGATTTAAAAGTTGGGGTGGCTGGGGCGCAGGGGGTTGGAGGGGGTGCGTCGCCAACTATGTCATTGTGATTCCCCCTCCGAATTAGCGAAACGGATTTTGATTTTTTTAAATATCTCGTTTATTTACTAAGATATGGGGGGTGGTAAGTTTTCAAATTGTCACCCTGTATGTATTTTACATAATAACGAGGTGGCCATGCAAAAAAAGGCAATTTTTATCTATCTCGTCCAAAACGAAAATCATATCGATTAATTTATTTTTCAAATAATAAAATGTCCAAAAAGTGGGGGTTCTATTTAAAAAAATGTACCATTTGGGCGTCCTACGTTGTGGACGCACCCTGTATAATTCCAAATATTTTTAAAATGTGGAGAATATTCAACCATATAATACAAAAACACTATCGAAAAATCTTATCTTCAAGGCATTAAATTACTCCGCGTATTGGTTGACTCACCCTGTACATACTATCAAAAAAGTAATATAGGCGTCATGTGCTCTTCTTGGACCAAACACTTAAAACGGTACAATCAAAATTTGAAAATATTCACTCGCTTTCTAAAAATATTCCATAGGTATAAAACTCTTTCAAAATTATATTATTAAAAAAATTCAATAGTGCTTCAAAAGATTTAACAAAATAAGGTTCTTTCCTGGCCACATATGCGATCACAAATGAGTTGCTGTTGAGCCACCTTTGGTCTTTGGATTTCTTGTTTACATGGGAAATGGTACTTAACTTGAACTTCCAAAGGCGACTCGACCGCCACTCATTTTTGATCACCCGCTACTTATTTTGAAAACGGCAGATTATTAAATAATGCTTTTTTGCCATATTTGTTGTGCATATATATGAGCATTTTTTACGTGTCCCTAGTGATATCTGTACTAACCGCAGCAAATTTTGTTTCTTAGATTGCTTATGTATCAATGATTGAATCCTTTAGTACAAGAATTAATGAAAATGATCAGCAAATTGAAAGAACTTAAAAGAACATTGAAATATGTACTTATTAGTATCTTTAGGTAATACTATGCGATATGCGATAAAAAATGAGTTACTGTTGAGTCACCTTTGGAATTTTTGTTTACATAGGAAATTATACATAACTTGAACTTCCAAAGGCGACTCGACAGTAACTCATTTTTTATCAGCTATATATCTTTCAGATTAAATTTGTCTGTTCTTTGTCTCGATGTTTGTAGTCGAATTTCGAGTAAATGTGACAAAATATAATAAATGCAAATGTAGAGTTCAAGATTTCCCAAGCGATTAACCCTCGTTAGCCGCCTATTATTATCCCCGGGATAAACCCCAGATACACAACGTTTGAAGCTGAATGAACTGGACGCCAAACATTGTCTGGTGGTACCGGGAATCGAACCCGAGCGTCTCAGTTTATAGTCTAGTACCCCAACAAAAAAAACATCGCCATACTTGCGTATTTCATCAGTAAGCTGTCATGGCCGGTAACCTTTAAACCAGCCATGCAGGAATAAATCAATAATAGAAATATGCCTGATCTGTACCTTTAAATATTACCACTTCTTTCGAGACACCCCATCTAAAGTTAAGTATTTCAAGTGAGAGTAACGTGTTGTTCATTAAACCTTTATTTAGAAGGTTTAGCCAGTGAGACTTTTGAATATAGGATTCCCAATTCTACATTCAAAGGCGTTAAGCGTTACATAACTGTAACGGTTCATAAAGTAAATTGAATGGTTGATGAATGGGTATTTTACAAATTTGACTAATTGCATAAAGAAGCCGCCAGTTTATTATGAATGAGGGTTTCCATTTTATTGAACGTGTTAGACATCCGATCTTCTAGGTATTGTGTTCAAGATTGAAATGCATCAAGCAAGAAGATTTGTGAGAAGGTAAGCTGACATCGATCGTCAATGGGGGAAAGATGTAGATTAATCCATTAACAAAGCGAGGGAATTGGCATATTTAGAAATTCGTCCTTCGCAAATGGTATTTCTTCCACTTCACTAGTTACATAAATTTCAATGCGCCATTATACTATCGCTCTTGACCATGAACCATTTGAATTGAATTTCTTAAGTTTCTTTTCAATTATCACGTCCACTACTAACACACAAAAACAACCTTTTGACTTTTACATCACATATTGATAAATTACAAATTACGACACGGTTTCCTGGAAAGTTTCGCTTAAAATAGTTTTGCGCAATTAATTACAAATTTGTCAATTAATTGCGGCGCGAACCAACCTGCATCCCTGCTGAAATAAGGAGAGAAATCTCATGAATAATTTACACTGAAAATTCCTCAACAGTTATGGACACGTAACAACGAAGGAATTTCTTGAATAGAATCCATCAAAATCACAGGTAACCGGCTTGTTTTTACAACCCCGAAGACCAGACGAGAAGGTATTTAACACTGGCCGAAAGTGTCTTCACGCATCCTGCAGGATAATGACGTGGAGAAGAATTAAAATCTCTACCTCTACAAGAACTGCAGAACAACATTTATGGTGGATTCCTCGAGGCGTAACAGGTTTGAAACGGTCAGCGACCTGCTTGATGGTAGGTATTTTGCAGACCAAATGTCCCATCATCTTCAATTATAAATACGCGAAAATGCTAATCTAATTTGATTTCGGAAATAATACGATTCATTTAAAAGCAGTTATACAAGCGGTTGCTATAATTGATTTTCCATTTCGTATAGGTACCTATACTACATCCGTAACCAACGGTTTTTTACTATTATTTAATTGGCCAGATATAAATAGCGAAGGAAGAGTTAAAAGTGAATGTATTGCCGTTACTTTGTTTTTTCTTAATTAAAAAAGTTTCTTCCTTCACATTCACTGTTTTATTCTTCTAATTTGAGTTGGTCATTGTTTAGTTAGCTGTATTTGATTACTTACTAGGTATTTGTTAGTTACCGGTATTTCGCTATTGCGAATTTAAAACAAGCCATACAAATGGGAAATATCCAAGGGAACTGTAACTCTTTTCCATTTTTAGCGCATTTTTGCAAATTTATTTGTAAAAATGATCAAAGTCCTCGTGTGAGATCGAAGGGACTTCAGCGCATTTTTGTGTGGCAGATCAGTGTTTTATTAGCCAATATTGACTCCACCATCAATAAGATCTTGCCGAAAGCTACCACGTTCACTTTGTCGGTACCATTTTCTCACTTACCGTGCACTCGCAATTCGCGTTTGAAGTTTTGACTCCACCATCAGTAAAATCCTTTGGGGGTTACCATATTCCCTTTGTCGACACCCACTTCTGATCACCCGCAACAATTCGGATTTGAAGTTTCGACTCCACCATCAGTAAGATCTCGTCGGGGGTTACCACATTCCCTTTGTCGATACACAGTTCCGACGTCCCGTTCATTCGTAATTCACATTTTGGTAGATTTCGCTAAAATCCCGGCATAAAATCGTATTCAACTTTTGGGTACTTCACATAGCTCGACCTTCTATTAGTGACACGAGAAAGAGAGACCGCGATTCGCGCTGTAAGAAACTTTTGGGCGCCCAAAGTCGTCTACCCCTCGAAGCGCGCCGCGCAAAAGGTGGTTTATGTCGCCCCTAGGAAAAAAAAACAAAATTCCGCGACGCAGGAGTTGTGCGCGTTGACAAGATCTTCCCGACGACACCAATTTGAAAACAATCGGAGAAAAACTGTAGAAGAAGATAGATAAAAACTGAAAAATCTCCAGGTTAGTATAATACGCTCGGGGATGGCGTCCAGATGTCGTCGACTCCAAATCTTGTAGCCCCATCCCTAACGTTCTTAATTACACGGCCCCGATAGTTACATGTACACTCCTTGTCTTTTTACAAGCGTTTTTCTACGGGCGCGCATTTACTGCCAGCCAGCCAGCCAGCCAGCCAGCCAGCCAGCCAGCCAGCCAGTGAGATTAAAAGCTACTTTTTACAAAAAAAATTTTTTGCAAAAATGCGCTAAAAAGTAGCTTTTAATCTCACTTTGGCTGGCTGGCTGGCTGGCTGGCTGGCTGGCAGCAAATGTGGGCGCGTAGAAGAACTCTTGTAGAAAGGCAACGGGTGTACGTGTATCTACAAGGCCGTGTAATTTGTAAACCTTGGGGACATGGCTACATGATGTGGGGTTGGCGACATCTGGGCGTCGTCCTCGAGCGTAGTATACTAACGTGAAGGTTTTTCAGTTTTTTCCTATCTTCTACTACAGTTTTGGTCCGATTCTTTTCAAATTGGTGTCGTCGGAAAGATGTTGTAAACGCGCACAACTCCTGCGTGGCGGAATTTTGTTTTTTGGCCTAGGGAAGAAATTAACGACCTTTTGCAAGGCGCGCGCGCGCGTCTTCGAGAGGTAGTCAACTTCGGGCACCTTTTACCTTCCGTTGCGAATTCTGTCACGCGTTTTAACGTTTCGTAAATCTCGAATGGCTGTCTCTCTTTCTCGTGTCGTCAAAAGAAACTCGAGCAATGAGAAGTGCCCCCCAAAAATTAAGTGCTATCTTGTGGAAGGTTTTTAGCGAGATCCACCAAAATGTGGTATAAGTATGCACCGAAAAAGGAAATGTGGTAGCCTCCGACAAGATCTAACTGATGGTGGAGAAAAATCTTTAAACGCGAATTGCGGGTGAAGGGGACGTCGGAACTGGGTACCGTCAAAGGGAATGTGGTATCCTTCGACAAGATCTTTTATTTATGGTTGAGTCAAAAGTGGCTAATATAATACTGATCTGCCACACAAAAATGCGCTGAAGTCCCTTCGATCTCACACGAGGACTTTGATAATTTTTTTTTCCGAGAGTCTATATTTCTTGAAGATTACATTCGAACTTCGTACTGGAAGTAGCAACCACATTAAATTTTAAAGAGGCGTCCTTCAAACAAAATGGCATTACAAAAATCTGTGGTATTACAGATCAAAGGAGATAATCTTTTCCCATTCGCCACCAAAATAACAGCTTGGTAGGTACCTTGAAAACAGGCAGGGTGTTCCAAATTGCTTATTTTCGATGTTTTTCAGCGATATTTTGAAAACTAAAACAGAGTAAGTAATGCGGTTTGCCCTTCACGTAATTACTTTTCAAGGCTACATAGACCGAGGATGTCAATTTTAACGTATGACTTGCGCGAGCGTGGCAACAGCGCACAAGTCCAAAAATGCAATAAAAAATTTTTGCTTTATAACTCAGTTATTTGGGGGAATATCAAAAAAGTATAAAGAATAAAAGTTATGTAAAAATAGTCTCTCAGTAAGAGGGTATTTTTCATAGCCTGCTTAGTTTGTAACACTACCAAAGTCTGTTTTTTGCATATTTTTTTGCGCCAATAAATTCCTTATTTTTTAATTGATTTCGTGTGTCCAAGCGTATATTTCTTTTATTATTGGAGATAAAGTGTAAGAAGCAAACCTACTCTACTTTCAATTTCTACATATTCAAAAAAGCAAGTGAAGATATAAAACCAAAAGAGCACCAGAAAACAAATTATTTTTTTAAATAGAACGGTTACTTTTTTCCTCGCATTTTTTTATCATTTGTGTAATTATTATTTTGTTACATTGTGGTTTTTAAAAACATTATTGCAACTTTAATATCTGGTAATTATAACATTTTTGAATCATTGTAATGAAAATTTCAAGCTCTTTAAGAAAATTACCGAAAAAAGAAACCGTTGTATTAATAGTATGTTATTCTTATTTATATAACAAGAGCGCGAAGTTCAATTTCGCGCATTGAGACTGAAGGTATTTTGACGAGGCGAAGCCGAGTTAAAATATCAATGAAATGCGCGAAATAACTTCGCGCTAGCGTTATATACAATCTTTTTTCTACAACTGAATCGATTGTTAATCAAATTTGCTGTTTAAGTTCAATTATGTCATGTGTGCGAAATACTTTTTTTCATTGTTGACGGTTTCGCGCACGTTGTCAAGAGCAACCTTACTTATTTAACCGTTTAAAAATCTAGTACATACTTCGTGTTTCGAAATTCGTCAGAAAATGACAGGTTTTTTTGACATTGTAGAAAAAAAAATTGGTTTTCTAATAACTCTTTTATACTACACTATCTCCAATAATAAAAGACACGGACACGCAAAATCAATCACACTGTATAGTTATCGGTATGTTTGATAAGAAAAAATTGAAATAAATAGGGAAAACCGATGGGTCCGGACGGGGAAAACTCTTAAAAAATGCGCTATAAATCGAAAAAATCAGAAAATTGAAAAATGTCATTCAGAAAAACTTGTTACAAAATTTGTTTGGCATTTAGAACCCGAGTTTTCATAAAAGTACAGCTCATATACGAGTTATCATACCAACCTCGCTTCAGGGTGCGCTGCCTTATAGTAGAAATCATTATTGGGGTCAACAGAAAAAATAAAAATGGCCAAATGGTCACCACTTTTGTAAGAATGAAACGAAACGAAACAATTACCAGAGAATGATTTGGCACCCAATTGCTACTCCAATAAAATCAAAATTTGCAAGTATTTGATTAAATCGCGCAGTTTACCTTGATAGAGGACAGAAAAACAGCGGTTTTGGGTAGTCACTAGTCGCAAAAAAAATACGGTTTCTGCCTCGTTTTCTGCTTAGATTTCCACGAGGATTTCCAGCTATCACACCACTCACCACTGATACCTTCTCTAGACTCATACCTTCGTTTCGCGCCGTGTTTATATAAAAACACGGAGGAAAATGTTACGATAAGATTATAAATAAACTAAGATATTATTGTAATCGGCCGCTGGAAGTTATTTATAAATATCTTGATCGGTGATATAATGATTAGACTACAATCCAGGTTTCCTTGAAGCGAGCCTTGAAGTCGAGCTTGAAGTTTGGAACTTTTCAGAAATACAAATTCAAAAATCCTTACAGTTTATGCACTCGGGTTAACACTTCAAACGAGCTTTGAGGGCAGTGCGACAGTGTTAGTGACAGAGCCGTGTGTTTTACCGTTAACGTTTATTCGCTAAGACAATGTCCCATATGAATAAAAGGAAGTAAATGCTTATACTTGCAAAATTCAAAGTAAATACTCGTAAGTGCTCCTTCACACTGGGTGACTTAGCAGCGCTGCTGAGCAGCAGGACAGGATGCAGTGCAGCGCTGCTAAACCATGCTAAACAGACCAGTAAGAAGGGGCAGTTACGAGTATTTACTTTGAATTTTGCAAGTATAAGCATTTGCTTACTTTTATTCATACGGGCCATTGTGTTCATGACCTGCCTCATTGCTCCCAACGTATTGTTGCCTATCTTGATAGAACAATATCGGCCTCCCGATTACTTTGCAGCTCATGTGAACCGGGTCTAACATGTGCCAATTGTATATCTCCATTTTTTTAGAAATTGTGCTCATGTGTAGTGTAGTGTAGATCCGACCCAAAAAATGCAACACCCTGTATATCTTAACGTCAGTATTTTGCATTTTTTTATTTACACTCCAAGATAAGGATGTCTATCATGGGAATCTCTCAATCAAACCATAGAAGATATACGACGATGGTCCAATTAGAAAAAAGTTGCGCAATTATTATTATACTGTAAAGAAGACCGGACTTTTCCAATTTCTTCAAAGGATATGCTGGACAAACCGAAGTTTGTCGATTTTGTTTGGTATTTGAACAGATACAGAAAAATAATAAACACTTTCTCATTGCCTACTTCTGAAGTACCCAGTGCAACTACTACGATGAGTTCGTTATACCCTTGGATGCGGGCACACGCGATGAATACGCCTACAAATAATTGCTAGGATTAGCATATAATATTTTGTTCATGTTATCTTGCTAACAAACCGAACAACGGCCAATCTACGCAATACTTAAACAAATACTATACATTCCCGATCCATATATGATTACAGAACAGTAAAATATGTGTTCCATACAAGGCGATATACAAGGTATCTAATTTTGGTATCGGCGTATAAAACTACTACAGCAACAGAACCCAACTCCACCACAATAAAGCAAAAGTTAAAAATTCAAGATTTCCATGAAGGATTAATTTTGGCCAGGTTCACAAAATTCGAGGCTCAAGTCCGAGTCTCAAATCACGCAGATACTCATTTGACGCTCATTTGACGTTAAATTAGCACCCATACAGCAAAACTTCGTTTTCTTATTCCCTTCGAAATTTTGTTGTTGTGGCTAATTTACTTTCAAAGATCACTTAGAGCATGGCCATTGTTATTCTTATTATGAAAGCAAAATTTTTAGATCTTAAGTTTTGGAACGACAAAAAGTGTTATACCAACTGAAGTTTTTAAAGAAGGTGGATTCCGAACATAGGTATTAACAATTGTGGATCTTCAAATAAAACAGTTTTAAAAATTTGGTTCTCAATTTTTCTGACCTTTTCATAATGTGAGAACATCATGATTTAGCACTCTTTCAAATTGCAAACTACTTTTTTTATAAATCTATTTTAACATTCTTTCGAAACGAATGAACAAAACCGTGGAATTTTGAAAATGAGCCATACAATTTTAGGGTATTTTAGAAAGAAAGAGCTTCACCTTCAAGGTTAATTTGCCCCAATGTTAAGCGACAATGTTTGGTTTGCATCGAGTCGTCCTTTACTACTATATTAGCGAAAGGGTCAGCTCAGGGCAGAAATTCTGCAAGAAATTTATTACGATGTAAATTGCAATTGAACGTAATTGCAAATCCGGTGCGCCTTTCCCGTTTAAGCTTTCAAATTTTTAATTAATCCATTAGCCCTCGTAAGCGCTTAATTAACAACATTTGTAATTAAATTAAAATTTCTAGTTGTGGTCACATTCGAGTTGGAAAAATCGCGATAATTGCGAAATGGAACGTATGCAAGTTACGTAATCAAAAAAACCAAGTCGTAAAAGTGCTTGTAGTGTAAAAATTTCTTGCATGATAAATGTTCAGTACCAAAACATGGTTTGCAAGCGCTGAAATATTTAAAAACAATAGTTATATAATTTTGTCACGCAATTCATTTGAAAATAGAGCGCAATTCTAATCCATGTCACATACAATAACAAAAAAAGTGCTGCCTGTGAAGTAAGGAAAAAGTGCTGTTCTCCCTTTGAATGGCTAACGTGGCAAAAAAAGTCGGTACACCGATAATTGATAGTTGCCCAACAACGTCAACAAGAAATTAATTGCGTACGTACTTTATTCAATTTCGTTTTCACGTGGTTTTTCAGTGCCTTTCAATATAAAAATGTTGCAAACTTGCGGTTTGCTGTTTTATTTGTCCTTTCTCACAAACTTGAAGTTCCATACCTTATATGGGTCTAGGACACTTCGCCGAATGCCCACAACGCCGACACGATTTTTTGAAGGTCCATATCGCCGACTAGGGACACTACGCCGACGGACACTACGCCGATCGTGCCCACATTGCCGAAACGTGTGCAAGGGACACTAAGCCGAACGTGACCACAACGCCGACTGTTCGAAAATCCAGGCCCCTCATACTCTGTCCAGTGTATGAGTTTGCATTTTAAAAAGTTTAAAAAACATGTTCACACTCCGTCCAGTTGATTAAGAATTTTCGTATGAGTCTGTAGTTCGAAAAAAGTTAAAAAAAATATTCTGAACCTACAATAACCTAACGTCAAAAGCTACTTGGTGTTGCACACCGTCCAGCTTGATTAAGAAGTGTTGTATGAGTCGACGTTATGGTCACGTTCGGCTTAGTGTCCCTTGTTCACTTGTCGGCGATGTGGGCACGGTCGGCGTAGTGTCCGTCGGCGAAGTGGGCATGGTCGGCGTTGTGTCCCTTGCACACTTGTCGACGATGTGGGCACGGTCGGCGTAGTGTCCCTAGTCGGCGATATGGACCTTCAAAAAATCGTGTCGGCGTTGTGGGCATTCGGCGAAATGTCCCGGCCTCCCTTATATCGGGCATGGGCAAACTTTTTTTCCAAGGGGCCACAATAAAATTTTTCACATGCGCGGGCCACAGTTGAAAATCCAAATAAAAATATGTTTAAAGAAACCAATAATTATTTCTATCTACCCCTGAAAATTGACACGATTTTGCATACAAAATTTACCAGACGTGGATAATAAATCATAAATCACCGAGTAATCCCCATATTCAGCTTGTATCCAAATTTTCATTTATGCTCTTAAGATTTGTTGTAATATATGGCTTTATAATGTTGCTTAATCCCAAAACACGTATTTATTGCCTTTATTGCCCCACCCGGTATATATCGCGACGAAAATTCTGGGAAATACCTGGCGATATCTCTGAAACAAGAGGCTTTCAAACGTCTTGGAAGCTTCGGGTCGCATCCACTAGATGCTGCACGTGTAACATAATCATATTAATTAATTAACCTCGTATCCAAATGAACAAAAAAAAAAACCCGGAAATTACTGGAATAAACTTGTCCTAAAGATGAGCACTACTCATACTCAAACTCGTACTCAAGTAACAACACAGCAGTTTTGAAAAAAAAATTCGAAAATTTCTCCAAAGCATAACCTCGTAAACACTGGCTAATCTTTATACAGTGTCATAGGTGGAACGCACCATAGGGAAACGGTAACGTATTTTTTCGCGAAGGATCCACGAGGACTTTGAATTAGCGTTCAACGTACTACTCCAATCTCTTTCTAGCTTTCTATCATCAGGCAAGCCGACAAGCGCAATAATGTACGTTGAACGCTAATTTCAAATCTCGCTTCAAATACATATCAAAGGCCGCGTGGATCCTTTGCGAAAAAATACATTATCTGTGTTTGCCTATGGTGCGTGCAACCTTGGACATACGGTATATAAAATTCTTTTGCACGTGTGTTTGTGACTGAACTCCTAAACGGATGGACGGATTTTGATGGCATATTTTAATGTGTCCCTGAATATGGTGGTTCTTGACGAGACGCTTTCGTTTGAAAAAGTAAAATTTTTGGTTTATTGTAGGTAGGTAGTTGAGTTGGGTGCCGAGATCGTTTTGAAGTATCACTTTGTTCCTCCCCACTCCCCTCCCCCAAGTCAAAATTAAATATGAAAACTCGCACGGAACAAATCGAGGAACAAATGTTTTTAATTTGCGGTTTACTGTGTACAGGTAGCTGTATTGAAATGAAGCTATCCACCTCCACGGGAAAAAATCGGCTCTGTTGGCACAATTTTGGGTTTGCAAATTTTCCGTTGCTGACCAAAAGTAGTTCTCATTTATTTATTTATTATCCCTCTCTTGTTCTGCGCCCTCGACACAGGCTTGCGCCCAATTACAGAGTGACCCGCATAATGCTTTTTAGAGACTTTAGACCAAATTAGGGGAAAAAATGCTATGTCTAGCACAGGTGCTACCCCCAAACCTGCCCAAAAGTAGAGTAGTGTAGAACAACTTAAGACCTTCTGCAGAGGCACCTCTAAAAAGCATTATGCGGGTCACTATGTAATTGGGCGCAAGCCTGTTGAGGGCCCAGAACAAGAGAGGGACAATAATAAATAAATAAAAGCTTTTCAGCTCTTCCTTTTATGTATTAAGAATATGTGTACCAAATTTGGTTCCAATCGGTCAGAAATAATAGTACAGACGGACCGACAAACTGACATCATCGAGATTTTGTTTTATTCGGACGCCTGGTGCTTCAAATCGTGTATTTCCGCAAAAAAAAGTGGGTTATTTTTACTCCAATGCAATACCTCCTTGCTAACGTGCGGATGGTACAATAGTTTTAAATTATGACTTAATAGGGCCGAGTTGGAGTTATGATGAAACATATATCCCCCATATTGTTGACTCTCGTGTTGACTTATTGCGGTGAAGTTGGGTACTACCATTGAATAAAGATTCAGATTTATTATTCAATGGCGCAGTTCAGTTGAAGCTGGACTGTGGTGCTAAGGGTCCCTGGTTCGAATCCGGGTTCGGGCATGGATATTTGTAAATGTATAATGGGTTGGGTTGGTAGAGCAGCCTTGGCTGAAACCCCGCCCGCTCAAAAATGAATAAATAAATAATTAATCTTCAACTCTCTTTTCAATTAGATCCCCACCGAGATCCCCACTACATAATTTCGTTTTCTGATTTCTCCAACTTTTCTGACACCACTTTATTTTAAATATTACCATGAGAATGCGAAGGGCTGAAGCGAGGACTGAAGTGAAGGGTCGACATCCGAATTTGGTCCATGATATGTAGATAAAATGAGCATACATTGCATAACCGCTGCCGTACATAATAACGGCGTGTAGTTCTTGCACACATTCATTGGCCGTCCATTATAGGTATGAAATTATAATGTATCTCAAATCTCATTCATTCCCTTCTAAAGTCGGCTTGGATTGTGTAAAAGCGATCGCCAAATGATCAAGAAGTGAAAAGAAAGAAAAGACAAAAATTAATTTTTGTGTATTTTGTATACTATATGTATTTTCTTTACATTATGTATTGTGCCTTTTTGTACATGTATTTAATAGTAGATGTTCCTTTTAAATCTAAGTGTATAGCGTATAATTTTTTTGGTCCCAGGAAACGTTAGCTTTTGTCCGTTGAACGTACATCGGACGTTCATATCTATAATTCGCAACCCTAAGTGGTGCATTACGGATGGTACCTTGTACAGCGACTGGATGTGACTTATGGATGTTCAGTAATACTTCATTCTTGTTTCAAATGTATAATCCACTGGATGCCCATTGGAAGACTAGGAGACCAGATACGTAATGTGGACGTACAGTGGATGTTCAAATTATCCAAATAAGGACATGCAATGTATGTCCACGGTATAGATTTGTGTTACTAATTGTCTATTTACTCTATTCACAGTAGATTATTGTTGAATTGTAAAAATGCTGCGTGTAGCATAATTTTTAAATGCCCAGTTTTAAATGCGAGTTTTGGGGCGAAACTCTCAAACAAAATCTTTGACCTTAAGTTTATTTGGAAAAATGTTTGGTCCCCTCTACCACTCAATTTTGTTACATACCTCTTTCTGACAATATTTAAAACAATAATGAAAATCAGCAATGCATATGCAATTTTGAGTGTAATTTCGCACGCAGTAAGTTGAAAATAAACCCCTAGGCTGAAGCGGATCTAAAAAATGATCAAAGTCCTCGTGTGAGATCGAAGGGACTTCAGCGCATTTTTGTGTGGCAGATCAGTGTTTTATTAGCCAATATTGACTCCACCATCAATAAGATCTTGCCGAAAGCTACCACGTTCACTTTGTCGGTACCATTTTCTCACTTACCGTGCACTCGCAATTCGCGTTTGAAGTTTTGACTCCACCATCATTAAAATCCTTTGGGGGTTACCATATTCCCTTTGTCGACACCCACTTCTGATCACCCGCAACAATTCGGATGTGAAGTTTCGACTCCACCATCAGTAAGATCTCGTCGGGGGTTACCACATTCCCTTTGTCGATACACAGTTCCGACGTCCCGTTCATTCGTAATTCACATTTTGGTAGATTTCGCTAAAATCCCGGCATAAAATCGTATTCAACTTTTGGGTACTTCACATAGCTCGACCTTCTATTAGTGACACGAGAAAGAGAGACCGCGATTCGCGCTGTAAGAAACTTTTGGGCGCCCAAAGTCGTCTACCCCTCGAAGCGCGCCGCGCAAAAGGTGGTTTATGTCGCCCTAGGAAAAAAAAACAAAATTCCGCGACGCAGGAGTTGTGCGCGTTGACAAGATCTTCCCGACGACACCAATTTGAAAACAATCGGAGAAAAACTGTAGAAGAAGATAGATAAAAACTGAAAAATCTCCAGGTTAGTATAATACGCTCGGGGATGGCGTCCAGATGTCGTCGACTCCAAATCTTGTAGCCCCATCCCTAACGTTCTTAATTACACGGCCCCGATAGTTACATGTACACTCCTTGTCTTTTTACAAGCGTTTTTCTACGGGCGCGCATTTACTGCCAGCCAGCCAGCCAGCCAGCCAAAGTGAGATTAAAAGCTACTTTTTACAAAAAAAATTTTTTGCAAAAATGCGCTAAAAAGCGACAGAGCACCTCGGTGTGACCCTACGGGGTCATTGGATTTGACCCATTTTCAGTAGGCTTACTACTGAAAATGCTTTTATACCAGGCCTTTAATTTAAAAGCCAAACTTACAATTTTCAAATTCAGCTTTTTGAATCTACCTATATAACATTGGAATTTAATCTGCTCGGTTTTTGAAACCCATAAATCTTTAGAATTGCCATAGCATAGCGTAATTGTGTAAAGAATAGAATCTTTACACCTCGCTTTACACTATGGTTGTATTAAATATGGTTTGGTTTGCGAATATCCGATTTGAGAATTCCACATGAATTTGTTGGAAAGCTGTCATTGTAATTGGAGTATCAGAGTTGAGATCCGATTTCGAAAGAGGCTTGCATTCAGATCCATTTCCGCATGTAGCTACTTCGAATACTACATTTGCAACTGAAATAGGTCCAAGAATAAACCAAAACCGAGACCAAAACAAAATTTCTAATCCCCTTTTTGGTCTCTTTGGAGGTGTATTCTTTAACCCCCCCCCCTCCTGCCCGTTTAAGCTATTGTTGTATGTAGGCTGTATGGAAAAATGGTAGACGGAAATGGATTCTTATCACTTCCCATCGACGTGGGAAAACATGCAAACGCCAAGGGGTTGATTCAACCTCTGAGCTGTTACTGTTTAAGGATTTATTACTGAAACTATTTTTTGCTAAAACATAAAAAAGCGTTGGTTGTTTTTTATGTTTTCAATTCAAATTCTGAGAACGCAACTATATGAATCACCCTATACAACAAACGAAAAACAATGTAGGCAAGTACAATTTTCTACAACATTCGGGCAATACGGTTTTGGGTTTTGTATCATTTCATCATTTTCGCCAATAATACACGTATAAAATATGGATAAGTCGGACCCATGTAAGTATTACCATGGTCGGACCCAATAATCAAAGTTTACTTACTCGTAGAAGATTATCCAATTTTTAACACAAAAATCCGTGCGGAAAATGCACTGTTACAACTGAAGAGTAGTCCAATTTCAACACAAAATTTTGAGTATAAATTCACTGATCAAACGACGCGCACTTTAATTTTCAAATTTCGTTACATCACGGAAGCAAACTTACGCTCAACAGCAAATCATAGGAAATAACCGACGAGCGGGAGAATAACACAAAAACCGCATACTTGAAATGCGCGCGCTCGGTGAGCCCCACTCTCTTGCATTTTATCATATTTACTTTACATTACTCATTTGTTTGGAAAGTTCCTGGGAAGCTTATCTATATACACTGCGTAAAAAAAAATTCGTATCTTCATTATTTACTCGTCTACGCTTCCTATCAGTTGCTCGAATTTCTCGTTTATCTGACAAGCTACTTTGATTGGAATCGAAATAATCAAACATTTTATGTCCATATTAAATTTAAAGCCTCTATAACCGTTAAACGTCAAAATTGAAGTATGACCCTGTATACCCATTATTATATTTGCTCTTCGTCTGTAAAAACACGTGATTTACGGTCTTTCACTTTGATTTCTTCAAATAAAAATTTATCGTTGCTATAAACATTATTATTGAGTAAGTAAATTTAATTTGTTAGTTTGATGTGCGTTTATATTAGTAATTCGCGACTTAAGTGATGTTTATTGATCGACGGGGTTTCGAAAACGGTTTCTGTTTGCGTTATTTTTATAACCAATATAAATATGAAAGGATTACAAATATTTTGTCCCAATTAACCTTCACAAATGCAGTTGCTTTACGTCAATCATCTTACTAGATTGATGTACTGGCACAATGTCCGGTGTAAACCGCTCCCGTGAAGTTGGGCACGAGAAGTGGGCGAGTCGATGGATTTAGTTCTGCCATTTTTTGGGAAATCAGGGATATATTCACGAGAACACCAGACGAATTTTGAATAAATCTGTACTTTCTTCAAACTGCAATGCACCTCGGTCACTATACCAAAACTTATTGATTATGCTTCACTATTTCTTGAAAATCCTGTTCGGAAAGACCACGGCCAACTTCACAAGAACACCGGATCTACGAACGATTATACAAAATGCAATGCCCCTCAAGGTACTAAGCAATACTGTACATAAAGATAGAACTTGTAAAATAAATAAATTGCATCTTTGTTATTCAAACCACTTTTACAATTTTGCAAATATACATTTTTTTACACTCAATTCCGTATTTTGTGAAGATAAGCTTGGAGTTTACGCGCCGCAACAGAGGCGGAGTGGCCCATAAGCGCAGGTGGCGATTGCCCCCTGGCTAGAATATCATAATGGTAATAGCATATTGGTCTATGGTAATAGGTAAATACACTAACGTAAATTTAATTGCATGATTTATTTATATAAAATTCATAATTAATGTTGACAGGAACTAACGGTGTTACAATAAGCTATATTTATAACGGTCCTTAAATAGATTGATTTATAACAATCCAATATTTATCAATCACTCACTTTTATAACACTTAATTAATAACATGAGCGCGAATTTCAATATTTATTACTTCGACATCGAACCTTAGACTGAGACTAAACGCAATTCAATTTTCTTATATAGCAAAAAAATGCAGACTTAATGACGCCTTGATATCGTTCTAGAAAATTCGCTACACTAGGCCTTGCCAATCTCGGGTACATTTCTCTTAAACGACAAAAACGAAATTTGAACTCTAGTGCAACACCTCTGGACATCTTGACGTTCATAGCTACGCAGTGGGTTTTTAGTGCGACTTCGGTTGCCCCAACACGTACCAGAGAATAGTCCTGTTTTATGCCCTCCGGCCGAATAAAGTTAGCTAAGATAAAAATAAACAATTTCATGAACTCACTCAACTTACTGTATCTATCTTTTTTGGTATATTGAGATTGTTTTCTACCAGATAGTCAGAAGGACGTTAGGAATAATGGGGTAATGCACAAGGACGCCTCACGCCGGCCCGTGTGGCGCAGTGCAGTTAAAGCCAGACTGTGGTGCTAAAGGTCCCTGGTTCGAATCCGGGTTCGGGCATGGATATTTGTAAATGTATAGTGGGTTGGGTTGGTAGAGCGGCCTTGGAAACCCTGCCCACTCAAAAATAAAGGCAAAAAAATCTATCAGATACCCTCGTCGAGATTGTTTGATATTAGTTAATCAGTAAGATGTTGGAAGTAGTGGGGCAACGCGGCATCCCATCGCATATGCACCGATTACTTTGCGGATCATTTGCACCGGGCCTTAATAAACAATACAAATATAAGTATAACAGGTATTGCATTTAGTTTAGGGCTTTAGGGTTCCGTTCATGGTATAATAAAAAGTTCCGTTAAAAAGAGCGTAGCGCGCATGCGCTCTCTCCATGAAATAGAAGCAGGCAGAAATATTAATTAGATTAATTTTAATTAAGGTTAGTCTTGACTTAATTTTTTTAGGCAACCTATTTGCAATGTGCTTGGTTTACTTATTGATTGTTAAAAATTTTATTTCACTCGGTAAACAGATGAGCGAAGCTTGAACTTATATGAGATCTTGTACTGGTACATGTGTCTCGTTTAGACGATCTTTCCGCCCTTTGAGAGTACCCTCCGACACTCCGTTCTGCAGATATTTGCATTGAAAGTTTTAACATTGCCAGTAGATCCTGACGTTCCACTTGTCCTTTATGAGTCTCCTCTTTTGACATTTCGTTTGGAAGATATTCATTTCCACTTGACCAATAGATGTCCAAACGATTCATTTTGCCTTTGTAAGTGCTTTCCTCCGACAAACCGTTTTTGAGATATTCGCTCTTAAAGTTTTAACATGACCAATAGATTTCTTCCAGACGTCCAAATCGCCCGTTGTGAGTACCCTCCTTCGACAATATTTCGAGGACTATGGTTGGTAGAAATTAATTCCTTTCATGGAGACCTTTGAGTACCTTTCGGACCGGCAATATGAATTGCACAGCAGATCCAAGTTCGGAATAACCTGACCATCCTTCTATAAGAAGTTGTAGTATGTATCAGACTGTAAGGCCGTTTTCACACGGAATGCGAAATACAGTCTGTCGTCAGAATTTATGTCAAAGGCAGATTTTGGGCAGTCTAAACTGCTCTTTCGCAATGAGGTACTTTTTTCGGCGAAGTATTTTCAATGCAGTGGCAGACTAAAAGTAATTAAAATAGCTGAATTTTTCCGCAGGTAAAATCACGGGGGTTGAAAGAGGTGGAAACTAGTATTTTGCAATTTGTGGCAAAACTATTAATTTTGGGCGAAAATGTTCAATATAAAAGTTATAGAGAATAAAAAATGAACAACATTTGTCTTTGCACTATTTACACATAACCTCCAATTTTCCTAGAAAAACCGGAAAATCCTTTTTTTTCGATTTTTATTCTTATTTTTGGGAAAAAAAGCTTGTTTTATGATAAAAAAGGGGACAATTTTTTTGAGCCCGTAAAGTTGAACCATTTCCGAGATCTCACGATTTCTGAAAAAAACCACCACTTTTTCAAGGGGGCGAATTGCTTTTATTGCCGTAAAAATGCAGAAAAAAGAAATAACAAAGATGTTTTAATTAAGCCAGTTGGGCACTAGGAAACAAAAGAAAATATTTTAGCAACATTATAGGGGAGAGAGGACAGATTTCAAAAACTTTTTATTAGCGCGGATCCAATACGTTAATTTAGCTGCAAAAAAAAAGGTACGAGCATTTATCTACTATATCAACAGGTGTATATCTTAAAACTGTTCCCCCAGTTTTTGCTGCTTTTCTTAAAATTTTTCTATTGGCATAATACTTTTTATTTTTGATTATTTGTTCCTTATTTTTTATCTTTTCCAAAATTGATGTTTGTAAACAAAACTTTTTTTGTCTTAACAACAATAAAGATTATTATTATTATTATTATTATTTATTATTCCACAATTACATTGGTATAACTATATAAATTATGGGGGTAATAACCAACCATAATTTATTTTTTGTTTTTGAGATATTTATATAAACTTTGTTTTTTGTTAAATTATTATCATTAACTCGGTAAAAAGGAATAATCAAATTTACATATCAAATATACTTTAGATTGTAATTTAAATTGAAAAATTTCCGTACAATGGGACATGTTTGTAGTAAGACAGATCTTGGTGTTAACGTAAATAATTTTGGGTTTAAATTTAATTGTAGTAGATGTTTTTTAAAATTGCACGATACTATACCAGTAGCAGACATCACAATTGGTATAATATAAACTTTATTGAAATTACAAACTGCCATCATTTCAATTGTTAAAAAAAATTATTATTATTATTATGGTCGGTGTTTCTTGTGAGAACTCAGGTCTAGCCTGGTTAACTAATCGCACGGATTAAAATCAAGTAACGATTAGTGTCTGTGTCGGATCCTAAAAAAAAAATTAAAAATATTAAAAAAAAACATTAAAAAAAAATACACACGCACATTGAAAATCTAGAGATAGTATGTAATTCATACTTACCAACATAGCTATTGATGGGCACAATAGCCAACGCTATCAGAAAGAGGAAAACAAAACAAAAAAAATAATTATAATAATTAATATAATGTATTTATTGTGCTTCTTTGTTCTTGAGGTTGTATTTGTGTGGTTCCTTGGGTTATTGGTGGAGATATTACAATACGTTGTGAGCCAGTACTCTCTGTACGATGAAAAAAAAATAGATTTTTCATTCCCTTGAAGAAGAAGTGTTTTTTTTTCAGAAATCGTGAGATCTTGGAGACGGTTCAACTTTAGGGGCCCAAAAAATTATCTCCTATTTTATCATAAAGCAAGCTATGTTTCCTCCAAATTTCAAACCCCTACAACTTTTTTTCGCAAAAATAATAAAATAAAAAACGAAAAAAAAACAGTTTTTCCGGTTTTTCTAGGGAAATTGGATGGAGGCTATACGCAGATACAAAAGTTGCTCATTTTTTTAATCTCTATAACTTTTACATTTTCATCTAAAATTAATGGTTTTGCCACAATTTGCATAACACCGCTTTCCACCCCTTTCAACCCCCGGGATTTCACTCGCGGAAAAATTCAGCGGTTTTAATTCTTTTTCCCCAATTTCTAATCATTTCACCTGCCTGAAAAATCCGGTTTACGAAAAGAATTGTTAAAAAAAATTTAAGAAATAGAAATAGAAAAAACAGATCTAGAACCGAAGAGTATCCACGTGATCAGGGCTTTAAAAAGTGGTTATTGCGAAGAGGAAATGGGTCCAAAAGATCTGGAGAAAACGACATTTGCGTTCGGATCGGAATTATCGCATTTTACAGTCATGCTGTTTGGATCGTGTAACGCACTCGCAACGTTTTAACGATTTGTGGCCTGTTTTTCCACCATTGCTAAATCTGACTTGCTTTAATGAAAATGCTAACGTTTTTAATTGGACGGAAGAGTATTCCGCTGCTTTTCAGGAGTTGCAAGTGCGCCGATATTGTTGTACCTAGAGCGGACGGGGGCATTTTGAATACCGATGCCAGCAACGTTGCAATTGGAGATGTTTTCTCCCAAAAACAAGATGGAGAGGAGAACGTTTTTGGATACTTTAGTAAGGTGTGTTCTACGCCGGAACGAAATTATTGGGTTACCCGACGAGAGTTACTGCCCGTTGTAAAATCTATCGAGCACTTCTAAAAGTACCTGTGCGGAAGAAACTTTACGATAAGGTGCTAAATTTCTGAAATCCAGAAGGCCAGATTACAAGATGGATCAAAAGAAGATACGACTTTGCCATCGAACATAGAGCAGGGACAAGCCATCGGAATGCTGCTGCATTATCAAGAAGACCTTGCTCGCCGAATTGTACGCACTGTAGTTAAGGCACAAGTAGAGATGCCACTGGTGTGTAGAACGAAGTTGGTGGACGATTCTTGGCATCCAGCCGTTTTAGCATGTGAACAAAAAATTAAGCCGGATTTGAAACTGGTGATTGAGTGGAAGAAAAATGAACGGCGACCCGATTGGCAAGAGGCAGCACCTTATTCTTCCAATGTGGGGCAATTATAGGACACGTTGTTAATTGAGAACTTCTAAAACGTATCCTGGAGAGTGACGATGGACATCAAGAGGTTACCGACAAGACTTTTGAGCAGTTCAAAGAGTTGTATGGCAACCACAGAAGGGCTGTTTTGGTGTAACCATGGAGAAGAAGCAAGATCTGTTTGCGTTATCAACAGTGTTCTAAAGCTGCATCTGTACCTCGGCCAGATATCTTGGAGTTTCGGGACGAAACAGGTTCTAAGGAAGGAGGGAACAATATAAAGATCAAGAACAAGGAAAATAGATGTACATATTCACATGACTTCATATGACGCATGTTGTTATATTACATTCTACGAGACAAAGCGGAAGAATTAAGATTTTTCGATAAAAATGTTATTGGAAGAACGGGGTTATCTCCATGTTTGGTATAGGGAGAAGCGATTAATAATATAGACTTTCCCCGCATTAGACGTAATGTAGACATTCTCAGGGAGTACCTATTAGCACAGATCTACACATACACAGATTGCTAACCTTATGCATTTTTTGGGAAACAAATTTAGGTATACTTAAAAGCACCCTCTATTGCGGAGCAGTATAAACATGTACCGTTTAAAACTGTAATATGACGCTTATGGATTTATGCATTAGATGTCGCTGCAAAAAAATTGAAGCGGTAAAGTGTGCATAATTCGAATTCGTTACTCGTTATTTTTAGCATTTGATATTTGTAATCGGTGAATTTATTTTGTGATTTGTTTCGGACTAGTTGTTTCAGTTTGTTATTGTTTAATTAATTTTGTTTCAACGACATCTAACGCATAAATCCATAAGCGTCATATTATAGTTTTAAACGTTACATGTTTATACTGCTCCGCCATAGAGGGCGCTTTTAAGTATACCTAAATTTGTTTCCCAAAAAAATGCATAAGGTTAGCAATCTGTGTATGTGTAGATCTGTGCTATTAGTAACGCACAGGACGTAATATTTTGTTACATTATGCCAAACTTACCTAGACGTTCCCAAGTGGTCCTAATCAGACTCAGAAATAGACGTACTGGGATGATCTTGTGCTATTTGGGATGTTAAAGTACAAACGGCGGAGAGTCGTTTAGTTTACCGTATATTTTGTTCTTTCTTATTCTTCACGACTTATTGTCGAGTGTACCTCATTCATTCTTGCAACTTACCATCTTCTATTTCTTCCTTCATAATCTAATGAACTTTGCATTGAAGTAATAATATTACTATTTGAAATGTGAATTTGTCACGCAAATTTCAAGTTATTTGCACGTTGAAAACCTATTGCCAAACAGGATACCGCAAACCTCATAAAATACTACAATGAACTCAGTCTTGCGTAAATCGTACGTACCAATGACATCAGATTAAACTTTCAAAATTTGTGTAGCGCGTGGACCAATACAAAAAAATCAATACCTACCAATAAAGCCGTTATGACAATTTATCACGCTACCCATTAAATATCACATACATCACTTTAAAAATAGAGCTGTCGATCTACTTAACTAGATTAATTTTTTCGTCATAGTCCGGCCTGATGCGCAGCGCTTATTTCGAACATAAAATTTACATTTAATTATAATATAAAACAGCAAATAATTAATTACTTAGCTTAATTACTGGACACGGTGATTTAAATTCTTGTGATGTTTTATTCATAACAAATTGCGATGTTTCATCTTCACAAAATTACGATCGAAATTTCCAATTGAACTTGCCATATAGGAGTTTATATAAATACAGAAAATTGTGAAACTTTCAGTTTTGTATTTGGTTTTCAAATATTAAAATTTTGTAAATATTTCAATTCGAAATCCTTTACTTTTTGAAATATCCAGTGGGTTTCTTTAGATAAGAAACGAGTACAACTTTATCTTAAACAAGCATTTTTGTTTATCTTTCATTAGGAATGTTTCTAAAATTGTATTAACCAACAAGTTCTATATGAGGCAGGTGAATACATTTTAAGCGCTACTAAATAAAATAAATGTTGACCTTAATTTCTCACCTAAAAGTTAAAACTTGTTAGTAAACCTCATCAAATTGGGTCAGGATCAAGAATGATAGAATAGTGAATTGAAAAAAGTAACTAAACCGCTATTATGAAAATCTTTAACTTTACTCTCTACCTTTGATATTCAAAGTCTCTACCGTACATAATTTGTAGACTGATTATTTATATGTGGCATATCAGCTTATGGAATAACGCTCCCAAAGTACTTTAAATTCGGGGAGAACATTTTGAGTTTAATAGCTCTTTTCGAAAAAGCATGATTTCTGGCTCATTGTGGAAAAATGAGTGGCGTTTTAAATAACTACAAGTCTCCTAATTAATAGAGGAAAATAGTTTCAATTTATAAAACTTTTGAAATGCATTGGAAATTACTGTACAACTGTTTCAAATTGTGAGATTTAATTTCCACATATACCGCTTCATATTAAACTAAAGTATGTCTGGAGATAATAACAATAAATTTTAGCTTAATTGTAATTGTGAGTTCTCTGTAACTTTCTTTTTCGCTAAAGATGAGTATACAGTTTCTAGTGTTTTAACGAAACACCTGTGCCATAAATTAAAAAAAACTAATTTATGCCTGTGGAAATTCCCAAAATCGCGGGACAAGTATAAACTGATTGGAAACCTGATTTATAGCACGGTCTCAAGAGTCACCAGAAAATAAACAAATAACTCCTGTTCCTGGACAGGGCAGCGGTGTCGGACAGAACGAACGAACGGGGAAGAATGCCACATGCAAACTCAACGTCATTCAGAAATCAAAACGAAACAAACCAAAAACAGAGTTACAGACGGACGGACGGCGGCGAAAGCTTAAACGGTACAAAAGCAAAACTTAGTTTAAAATTTAAAAACGATATCTACAGGAAGTTTCAAGCAAAGTAATCCCCCCCCCCCCCATCCCCCTTACAATTAACAGGTTAGTAAATGGTAAACTGTTACCTTTAAAACTAAACGGATCGGGAAAAATAATACTAAATCAACCAAATTATTTGTAAAAAAATGGCAAAAGATGCAAAATGCAAAAGATTCCCTCTAATTGACCGTTTACCTTATATAGCATTTGGACAAATCCTGGAGAGAACGTCGGTCTTCCCAGTCGACCCAGTGTATTCGAACAGAATACGAACTTTTTGAATTAATTGCGTGGCGGGAGATCAACGGAAAAATATGGGACTGGGCTCAACCTTTTTCTTAATTAAGCGCGCTTAATTTGGCACTAAGGACGCCCCAATCAGATGACGTTGATTGCAACTCATTTAATTAGCTATTGCTAAATATACATACCCAATTGGCCGAGTCAGGTCTTAATTGGAATTTCGGTTCAAGCCACGGTCACTTTATCAAAAAGATAAAACGCCTCGACTGGTTTTAAAGGTTATCCTTTTGCACAGGGAAACTAAAACCGGTTGATACTTAATTAATGACGCTGAAACCATAAAATATTCATTTGCCTTCCTCTTCAAATTGAACAAAGCTTTCGGATGCTGCAACAATTTAAATATCCCCGCGGGAATGGATGCAAAACAGATAAATTCAATATGAAAGTTACGTGCGTTATCGTCTATAACACACACAGTTCAGAAACTACGGGTTCTTTTTAGTAACGAAGCGCCCAACTATTCGTCTATATACAGAGTGTGCATAAAAAGGCGGATAAACCTCAAGGCAAGGAACGGGTGATTCGTTGCAATCATCGTAATATTCCTAAAGGAACCGACCTATGAATGTATGATGTGAGCATCATGTAGCCCCGTCCCTAAAGTTGGTATTTATACGGCCCCGGTAGGTACAAGTACGCCCCTTGTCTTTCTACACGCTTCTTCTATGGGCCCGAATTTGCTGCCAACCAGCCAGCCGGCCAATGATCTTAGCCCCCTACCATCTTGGCGGTCTAACGCCAACTTCAAGTCACGCCAGAATATCGGACCATATTCTGTAGCAGCGGGAATGCCAAACTAACATGGCTGCCTATTTGAATATTCTCGTTTAAGTTTCCCGCGAGAATCTGTCACTCGGGAGTCACTCCGAGTGTACTAAGATCGGATCGTCATATATGGCACCTACGTTGTGTAATAACTGGGTTCTCAGCAGGCACTGAGGGCGTTTTAGGGGTAAGGAACACCAAAAGCAATAGCTGATTAAGATTATAAATATTAAAGCTAATACCAATACGGCGCCCCTGCAGAGGGTCTTAAGTGGTTCTATACTACTCCGGCATTTACCTTACGAATTAGGAAAACCTAATTCGGAGTAGTTCTACAATGAACAAAGCCTACAGCTAACATCTAATGTACAGCACTTTTGAGCCCTCTCGAAACCGTGGTATATACTACATACAAGCTATGAGTAACCAAAATGGAATCGAGCCATTCCCCAGGTATTACAACACATACATCAGACAAAACTAAGAGATATTAAATATGCCTCGCCGGGCGGTAGGATTACCCAGGCCCAATGGGGTGCCTGTAGACGTGGCCTAAAGTTGTTGGGTTTCGGAACGAGTGAAAATGTTAGTGTTAGGTTCACCGAGACCCGTATAAACTTGAATAACTCGATCCCCTCTAACCAAGCACACTTCCCTCTTGATTACTCACAGCCCCAAATAAGCAAATATAATGAAATGCAATGAAATAATCGAGAGTGACTAAAAGCACAATACACAAATATGTACACATGCAAGTATGTAAAGCACAGATACAGCCCTACCGACAATGAAACATGATTGCCAATACCAACAAAGGTTACACATTAAGAGGTACAAGTGGTTGAATCCAGTAAGTACATAAAGTAAAGGGTTACAATCTGCATTCAAGTTACACACATTTATAGATTAATTGAATAAAGCAAATACCTCACCTGATATAAAAAGCAAAAGCACACAGCAATGATTAAGGTATAACAAAATATTTCAAGATAAGCCCTACTTTACACTTAAGCCGGTCACAAGAAAAAGACCTTGAACACACATGTTAAATCGTATTTATTGACTACCCCAAGCGACTCTGTAATTTGATCTCTTAACACCCCTAAAAACCACCTGAAAATCGCCCATTCCCTGCACTTCACGGATTTCTAGGAAAAAACTGGACTGCAGGTGTTTGAAATGGTAAACACATGTGTAGTGAAGTATTTCGTGGTCCCGACGTTACTATATCGTAGCACAAAAATGCCGTCAGGGGCAAATCAAGTGTGATTTGTTTACCCTGCCTTTGCTTTCAAGTGCTTTTCCCAGCCAAACATAGTGCAGGTGATAACTGTTGTTGTGTAAACAACATCACGTAGACGTTATTTCCGTATAAACACCGAAAATAATAACTGGACACCCTGTTTATGAGAAATATTTCAATTTATTAAGTAAATCTGGGGGATTATTTACGAAATTAGCACAAAGTTGGTTCTTCATTTAAATATCAGTATATCAGTGTTGTTTTTCCTTTTAGAAATTTTGTTAATGCGAATTCTTGTTTAAATTATGTCGCTTTTGTAATGTATTCAATTTAGATAATGTGTTAGAAATAAGACGCATCTGGTCGTTGCGATCAGAAGTTTCCTCAGGCGAAAATTAATTAACGCACGTGTTTTTATTGATGTTAAGAGGTAAGGTGTTTCGAATAATTTCACGATGCATATTGGCGAAGTGAAGACGTTTGACGTGTGTCTTCGTTGATTGTTTGATTTGAAAATTCTAGAAGGAGGAGTTTATTTGATGGTGGAAGTGCTAGTGCTGTTTCCTTAAATACAAGAAACGACATCTGCTTACATTAAATTAAGGGCAGTTAGTCCTATTTGTTTTGATTAACCCTTTGACTGTCGGATGTGTAGCGAGGAAACATGATCTAAGATTCAATTTTGATTGTTTTGAGCTTTAGCTTTATTGGCGGCGCGGCGTAGTGACCGCATGCCATTGTACACAGAACTGTATAGGTAAAACATGTATATGTATTGAGCTTTACACAATTTTTTGATCCTTTGTTTTGATCATGGATTCCTAATATCTACCCTTATCCATATACCAACACCTCCTCAAAATCGTTCGCGTTTATTCAATTTTTTCTCATCAACGTTAACACATAGAAGGTTAATTCAGGTTTGTTGAAACTTTAGATGCTATCATGTGAATGCCAGAAACCGTGTAGGCTGTAGCGCTGCCTTCGGCAAATGCAAATAAAGAGGAAGAAATTGTTGTACTTTGAAAGAACTGTTTAGGATACTTATGCTTATGGAAGTTAATAAGGGCATCATTCTTGTTATTTCTGCGGTCAAAAAAGTAAACTTGGTCACTGGATATTGAATCAAATTTCGTGTTCTAGGTATACCTTTGCTTCAAAACGTATATGTAGATTGTAAGCGAAAAAGGTCAAAACATACCACAAGGTCTTTCGTTGGAGAAATGGAGTGCCGTACAGATCACCAACAAAAACATATCAGCATTTCAGAAACAGGAATTAAAACAAAGTCCAAAACTGCACCATTTTTCACTTTTCTAACAAGATAGCGTTGAAAATTCAAATAACAAACGCCTATAATCAATTGCCAAAAAAACCCTTTCAAAACAGAAGATCTAAAATTTCCAGTGAAAAATGTTGTGCCCACCAGGTTCGACACCTTGTTGTCCCTTCTACTATTCCTCTTGTTGCTATCCTGTATGCACTCCGTGTATACCTTGCTGTGTGCCCTGTTATTCCATGGCACCATGCTGTCCTCCGTAGGTAAGTGATTTAAGGCCTTCATTTTACAATTGTACTAACGTTTACATTTTACAGAGCTGAGTTACAAGTAGTGGAAATTTAGACACGGCAACCGACGTAAATACCCTTAATCATGTAATTTAAAAAAAACCTTACTTAGAAAATGGTGTATTGGTGAATAAAGTTTCATTTGTTGGTCACTTTGTCATGAATTCTCGTCGGTGTTCCACCGTTTTTATAGCAATAGTGGTGGTGTGCAAGATAATCCAAACATGCTTCGCCCTATAACGTTCAAATTTGGTACAGAGATACGCAATGACTTCCCACCAAAGTGATTAAATTTTGGGCTTCGACGATAAACTTCTGAGACAGGAAATCACAAAACGCGTTCTCGACCTACTTCTTTAATACCTTGCTTGGGTTTTTGATTTTTTTTTCTAGTTTAGAGTGATTTTAGTAGGCCACTGAATAAGCATCGCGATCAAACTGCTTAATGTTTAGAAACAGGTCACCTTGAAAAAACTGAAAATCAGTTCTCCATAGTAATTAATATCTAACAAAACAAAATTCATTTGCTTTCACAAGCAAATCTAAAATATTTTCCCAATCTTCCAAATTTTAAGTGTCAGAAGCGAAAGAAAATGTCTTGCTGTCCTCCAAGCTGTTGCGTACCCGTTCCGGTGTGTCCCTGTGGACCTCCACCGCCATGTCCGTGTGCGCCCCTAGTCGTTCCTTGTTGTCCGGCCCCTTGTGTGTACGTACCGGTAGTATCCCCTGTGTGTCCACCGTGTCCTCCGTGCTCACCTTGCCCAGTACCATCTACGGGGGTAAGTTTCCATTAAAATGTGTATATTTGCTAATCGAATAAATTTTGTAGAAACCTGCGCCTAAGTGCAATTGTCCCATCTAATTTCGGCCCAAAATTTTCATGCATGATCAAGTAAATTTTATCCCTTTCAATGGTAGGGACACTGTCAAGACCTCAAGAACCTGTATAACAGCTGGAGATTGCAATTACACAAAAATAATGTCCAATAACCAACTCAAATTTTTGCAATGTCATTTTTTAAATGTTCCCACAAAAAGTCTTCGAATAAAGTTAAAATTGAGTATTTTTGAAATAAAAAATCAGGGTATTAAGTTGGCATTCCTTCAGTAAGTTTCGGACGGTAGATGACTTTTATTCGAGCTCCAGAAGGAACAGGCCGGAGGTAGGTATTAAAGGAAATTAGAATAACTGGAGCTGGTCGTGTGTTGGAGGATGAGATACAAATAAATGTCCAGGCGCCAGTTTGACAAATTTAATCCAGCAAAAATTAAAGTGCAACAATGAACTATAGGGAGTTCTATAAATTTAACCCTCTCCCGCTCTCGTGCCGCATTCCCGCGTCGGTTTGAGCGGACCTTAGGTAAGTGTATCAAAATTTAGTCAAAAAAGAACAACGTTGAACTAGAACCTAGCGCAAAACAGAAATACAGGGGGAGAGGAAAATTTAGCTACGTATGTGACTGCAACGAATTCTCTTTCGTATTCGCTGCGGTGGATTTGCACTGCACTATTAGTTTAAGCTTAAGAAATGGTAGCGCCCTCTCACCATCAATCTATATGCAGTATTCTGACCTTAGAACGGCGAAGGGTCGCGTACGAGTGCATGGCAAAAATTACTCTGCAATAAAGCATATTCTGTTGGCTTACTAATCTACAACCTTTATACGTTACTACAGGAGCATTGCATCGAAAAAAAAGTCATATTAGACTGTTAGATCGGATTACACATACCGTATGCGTACTGCGTATTCAGCGTAGCACTGTGTACGTAAAATCTTGATGCAAGTAGGTACTTATATCTTCAGTTGAGGGTACCTTCTTTCGACACCCCGTTTTTGAAATATTGGAATTTCAAGTTTTGATACCCGCCGACAGATATACATCACTTAATCACTATCAAATAAACTCCTTCTTTAGGGAATTTTCAAATAAATCACGACGACGGAACGCGCCAAACGTCCCCACTTCTCCAAAATGAAACGCGCAATTCTTGGAAACACTTGTGTCTTCGTTATCAGCACTAGAACACGTGCGTTGATTAGATTTCGCCTAACAATCAAACTTCTTATGTCAAACAACCAGATGTGTCTTACTTCTAACACCTAATATAAAGTGAATAAAGTACAAAAGCGATCAAATTTAAACAATTACGCATTTACGATATTTCAAATAGTAAAAACAACACTTAGATACAAATTCAAATGAAACTAACCAACTCTGTGCTCATTTCGTAAATAATTCTCCCATATTTACTTAATAAATTGCAATATTCTCATATACCGGTTGTCTCGTCACTATTTTTGGTGTTTATATAGAAATAACGTCTATATGCAACAACTTACGGACCGTCAAGCAATTACGCAATCCGCCGGGAAACGAAAATGTCACTGAAAATATGTGTGCACAAATTTGGTCTTTATTTTCGAGTGGGCGGGGTTTCAGGCAAGAGCTGCTCGACCAACCCAACCTACTATACATTTACAAATATCCATGCCCGAACCCGGATTCGAACCAGGGACCTTTAGTGCTGCAGTCTAGCAGTCAAGCTTCAACTCAACTGCGCTACACGGGCCGGGTGTATTTTAAATGTTCCACCAATATTATGCATTTCTTTTGGCCAATGATATCTCCGGAAACCCAAATTGACAAATACCTCAAATATACATTGTCGAATAATTGCCACAAACACGGTGTAAATTTAGCTAATCTCTTCTGACCTTGCGACAATCTGTAACTCTGTTATTAACTAAATCGGGATAGTGTGTTAACGGTTTTTTATACAGAATTTAATTTTATTTCGAAATTTCTAGAAATATACAGGGTTTTAGATTTAAAAAAAAACACGTTTGCAGAATATCTTTTTCTAATTTGACCTTCGTAACATGGCGAAAAAATTATTTATATTTGCTTCTATAATAACACAATGAGCCTGCCTCGCTTGTTAGTTGGGAGACACTACATATACTGCAGAACTGTAGGTTTCTCGTACACTGAAAATCCATCAAATATCATCAAACGTGTGACAGAACTTTTGGAAATATGCCATAGTTAGACGATTATGCATGCATGGTCCATTCATTTTAAGGAAGGAGTGAAGCCTAAATTCATAATTAAAGAAGCCTAATATTCCGTTTGAATTTTCAGTTTAATTTCGCGCTTTTTAACTTTATTAGATTTTGATATAATAGCTTGCCATTGTCATTAGTTATAGATTTAATTTCCAATTAATTTTTTATCGGCCCGTGCATGAAATGTAGTGTGGGTCGTTACCTATTTACACCGTTTTTTATGACTCTGATAGCTGTTAAGTACCTAATTTCCGTCGGCAACAATTTCAGATACAGGGTTTCGGAACACAATCTTTGTCCGCTTACTTTAAAAGCTAAAATCTCAAAATCGATACCATCGATTTGAATGAAATTTGGAGAAACAAATATAATATATAAATTTCAAATTTTATACTATAAGGACATGGATATATCGCGTAATTTTTACATGTCCATAAACAGCTGCATTTAAATAAAATTATATACGATTTGTGTATTAGATAAATAATGAACGTGAGAAGTTCGTATATATTATGTTTGTAAATTAACCAATATTCTGCACCCGCTAAAAATACAAAATACGATGCGGTTTTAATGTGTGAAGGCGGAAACTTGTTTTGTTCGACATGTTAGAAACACAATCCTATATGGGCATGCTCAAAACCGTATCGTTCTTTTATATTGCTGTTTTTTAGGTTGGAATAATGCCGGAAACAAGAACTGCATCTTAGCTTTGATTTTAATTGCTTAAAGTTTATATTTTATCCTTTGTGTGAATTTGTTTTTTTAAATTATAGATAGAAGGTACGATTCTTTTGCGTATTAATGTCGGCGTCAGTAAGGACGCGCCTCGCCTTTTGTTTTGTTGGTGTATTGGAATTTACAGAAGTAGGAGTTTGGTGGAATAATGGTGGTGGTACCTTCAATAAGAATAATAAGAAAGGAACGATGCTGACAAGTCATGACGACTTAAAGAGCGTGTATTTTTAGTACGCAATTGTTATTTCTCTGTTTCCTTAAAAACGTCATTTTTGGATTAATCAGTACAGAAGCAGTTATGAGAAGTTAATGTGGTCCATTTACGGAACAAGTTACGTTGGTGTTGTAGTGCATAACGAGACCTTTTGTTTGTGTAATACAAGTCAAAGTGTTTCCCGTTTGAACAGCCATCGCATTGAAAATTAGAAATTATGTTAATGTGAATTCAGTCAGTTTGTGTTATCATTGTTACCATGGAGTAGAAAAGTAGTGAACTTTCCTGAAATTTTCAGCAAGTGGTTTTGTTTCAGTGTTTCGGAATATGGCACGACCGTTGTTACAACCAAGTTGAGAGATTATGTTTGAAAAACTGTACGTAAGTTTAAGACTTTCTTTGTTTATTTGCGTCAACCATCTGCATGTGGAGTAAATGTAACAGGTTATATTGAAATATCAGTTTATTAACTCGCTCCTACTCAAAGTGTTTCTTCAATCTTCGCGTAAATTTTCTCACTCGTAAATGAATGTCCCAAATTAGGCTAAAACTACCGCCCCAACACAAACTCTTGCTCGGTTTTAAACAACACGGAAGGAAACTTTTAGGTCCCAAGAGATCGTGGCAAACGCGCTCGCTTTCTGAAATACATTTTTTGTTATCGCTGGTTGTCGCCTGAATCCTCGTTCACGTTCTCTATAAAGTGGTACATGTGTAAATTTGTCACGCAGAACTTCAGGGTTAACACCTAAAACGATAGAGAAGGCAATCACTACTTGTCAATGAAAATGAAAGACCACAAACACTAGTTTGTTTTACAAACAAAACTTATTTTCACAAATAATTTTTAAATCACACTCTTGAAGGTGCCCAAATTACACAACCCTCTAAATTTACTGGTTTCGTAAACACACGTGACAAAATTACAACACCTTCAATCTTAAACTCCCTTTTCAAACACTTGAAATATATAACAGACGTTATGCGGACTTCTTTTTGTTGAATTCACTGTACATGTGTTCAAACATTTTTTAAACTACGGGGACGCATATTTCAAAAACTCTGCATTCAAAACCCAAAGAAGCTCTTCCACCTTTTTTCCCAATACTCCTTTTATAAACAAGCGTTCACGCTGCCCACTTCCACTTTGATTTTAAAGACGTATTTCGTTTGGGAGTCACCCTAAAAAAAAGTGATGAAATTTGCGTTTCTTCTTTAATTTTTGTGTCAGCAACCATAACAGTTAAAAAGACTACTGGCACGTCTTTGAATAGGTTTTTGGGTATGCCCTTTCAGATTTTTTAAACATTTTTTCAAAATTCCTACTACGAATGGGAGCACCCCTATTGGGTTTTCCGCGTTTTTTCAAAAACCTTGAAAATGAACTCCAAGCACATTAAAAAAATTAGTGGTACTCATTTTTTTGTCAAGAGAAATCGTTGTGATTAGCAAACACGATTTTAAAATGAACGGCGTTTGAAAAGTTTCGAATGATCGCCACGTTGCTGTGACGTCACTACGCACGGTGGCGCTCAGCCGTAGCATTGCTTACAATCGCTTCAGAGAAAGAAAACGTCGTTTTGACGGAAAAGGACGTCGAATAATTATTGCATATGTGCCTGGGTGTGATAGCAGAAGTCATCGCGAACCTAATAAATTGTATATAAACGTCCCAACAGAAAATATACGAAAAAAGTTCGACGTGATACCGCGAGTTTGACATCCCATTTGTATTGTTGTGAAGACGATTCTAATTAATTAAAGTACATAATGTCGATTTACTTTCAGTCAGTTATCGACGAAAATCCATCGATATGTAATATTGTAATTGCAATTCAGAATATGATTTACTTCGAACTCTGTTCTGGGCATATCTGTGCCCTTACAGCGCACACATTTTTCTCTATTTTCACTTCCACATATCCAACACCCTAATTTTCTCGTTGAAATCCGTAAGGTGCATACTGTATTAGGTACCTACACTATACCTTGCACTATACACACATAACTTGATGTTATACTTCCTATGAACCATAACAGATTTGCTTCTGGGCTTTGACTCCACTCAAACGAGTGGCATGGAAAAACTCACTTTTCGAGAAAAAGGCGGCGACCATTAACACTTCAACCTTTGGCAGACTATCTAACTGCCCCTTTACGAACCAGTCAGAACTCAGTTTATGGCAGATTGCCATAATAAGTCGAATCGAACTCCTATCAGTGTCATGCACTAATATAACTCCCGATCGGCAACTTGCGTAGTGACGTAAGCGACGCTCGGCCAATATCGGCATGTCGTCGGTTGCATGACAAAATTTGAAAGTTTTACGATATTGTATGTTGTTTCCTGACATGTTGCAATTAGAAAAAAAAGTTTTGTATATGAGATGTTTAATTACAGGTTATAAACTTTACAGTAAGACACGAAAAAGTTACAATTTTTTTTTCAGGAAGACCCTATTGGGATGCGAAATTTGGTATCTGGGGTTTTTTGAACATGAAAATCACGATTCTAAAGTTAGCTTTTGGAAATTCGAAAAAAAAATCCAATGCAATTCATGGCCGAACAACGAAAATGGAAATAATTCCATGAAATTTGTTACGTACAGGCTGAGTCAACGATTGCGCGGAGTAACTTAATGCCTTGAAGATAAGATTTTTCGATAGAGTGTTTTTGTATTATGATATGGTTGAATACTTTCCACATTTTAAAAATATTTAGAATTATACAGAGCGCGTCCATAAAGTAGAGCGCCAAAATAGTACATTTTTTAAATAGAACCCCCTGTATTTGAATGCATTTTTGAATTCTACGAATTGATTGTACATCTTTTTTAGTATATGGTTAATATCCGAAAAGCTAGTAGTTTTAAAGGTAATTCGATTTTTAAGAAAAATTGGGCATTTGCAAGCGACAGTATATTGTCAAAATTATTACTTAAATTTTGATTCCAGGTTTTATATCTTTTATCCTGGATTAAGTAAAAGTCAAATAAATACATCTACTATAAAACATTAAAAAATAGCTTACAGGGTGTTTTTTGGTAGGTCCAAAGTTGCAAAACTTCATATTAAAAATCTAATTTTTTTTAAATGGAACACCTTGTATATTTTTTTGTCATCATTTAGCACCTCCAAAAACCTTCAACTTTTGATAATAATGTCCTATACCTAGGTATCTCTGATAGTTTTCGAAATATCTTGGTTTTCCTGGTTTTTATATTCTAATCTTAAATAAGTTATATGTAATTTACATAAAAGTGAGGTGACCATGGAAAAAAAGGCAATTTTTACCATTTATATTAACCATATAATAAAACAAACGTACAATTACACGTGGAATTCAAAAATGCATTCAAATACAGGGGGTTCTATTTAAAAAATGTACCATTTTGGCGCCTTACTTTGTGGGCGCACCCTGTATAATTCCAAATATTTTTAAAATGTGGAGAACATTCAACCATATCATAATACAAAAGCGCTCTACCGAAAAATCATACCTTCAAGGCATGAAGTTACTCCGCTCAATCGTTGACTCACCCTGTACCTACATAGGTAGGTGATGTGTTGTGAAATTTTTATTTTCGAATCTTCGAAAACTAATTTCGGATTCGTGTTTTTCATGTTAACTACCAGATACCACATTTCCTCAAAATCAGAATTTTTTCGCACTCTCGTTCAGGGGTGCGCCCTTTCGTGGTAGACATTTTACTCCTTTTGCGCCTGTAATTGAAGAAAAACGACTACACTTATCTATTTGGCTATTATTGCGCACGCATCATCTGTGAACGTGACCAGTCTCGGCCATGAAAATTTTTATTACGCCCTTGCAATTTACTAGTGCATTGGTGATTTTATTACGTCGAAACCAGCTCTGTGATGATGACCTGATATGTTCGATTTCGGTGCGGAGCATAGGTACCCATACCTACGCGGTGCGACGAAACTGTTTTATGAGAACGCAACACATATTCGAAAATTAAGATTCCATGAAGAGGTCTTGAAGATGAATATTTCATGAGCGCAAATCAACAAGCGGTTAATTTTTTCAAGCTGAAATCAGGAACTGGCAGTAAATTGCATTCACGACCGCATCTTTTGTAAAACGAAGAAAAAAAGAACGGCGATTGAGATTCTGAAGGTGAGCTCCGTTTTTAAACGGCCAACTTTGTACCAACATACTAATAAAGTCCCCGTTGCAATGCCAAACGATTTTGGTAACAATCAAAATCGATAAGTCGCTCGGGTAATTAAGAAGTGGCCTAGATATGTAATTGCTTTAGGTAAATATTGATTGATTAAATTAATAACGCGCTTTTGTTTACCAGCAAGCGTTATGATGCATGAAGTTTGAAACACCTACCATTGTAATATTTAATGGCCTACTTATTATACTCTGAATATTAATTAACTACTAATAATTATTAAATCAGAAAGAGACGTCTCTTTGGTTCAATTTCTTCGGTTAACTTTTCTGAAATGTCCGACAAAAAGCATCTTGGAAAAAATTCCTGAAGGGGTAGGTACATGGGGAGATGGTCGATTACTACCTATATAAAGCTTTATCATGGTGCAAGATGTCATAATAAATGCAAATTGCTGACCCCAAAGACTAAGACACCCGACTTTGTATGGAGTGAAGGTCTAACGGCGTGATTGTTCCTTCAGAAAAATTGATTTTGAATATTTTGTGTAAAGCTGGGTAGGGGTATTCACGTTCATTTCGCCGGCAACCTATTGTCCATGGAATGTCCGTCCTGGGCGGACGGTCATAATCGTTGCTCAATAACGAACAGTTATGTATTATTGGAGGCAACGACTTTGCCGGATTCAATATGGACCGGCCGTCTGTGCAGCGACTGTTGTACTTTTACAAGGAAACAAAATGAAGAAACGCTTTGCGAGTAACTTTAGTGCATTTTCCATGAATTGATCAGTACTTCCCGAAAGGTCATTTTTGTCTACAAAGGAAATAAGCTATGTCATAAATGGTTTTATAAAGAAACTTGCCCAGTCTGAACATGCGCACAACTGATGTTTAAAATGCCTCTGTTAGAAACATCTGTGATTAAAATTTCAAAACATATCTCCATAAATAAGAGAATTGACATTGCGAAGTTTGTGCATGCTCACATCTGATTTTTACAATATGCGATATGCTTGTCTTTACTAGCAGCATCTGTGGATAAAATTTCAAAAAAATATCTCTATAAATAATAAAGTTGACAATGCGCAGTGTGCGTATGCGCATAATAAGATTTTCCAAGCCAATAACGTCCGGTTATTTTTTAAGTTTTAAACCTCATCAATCATCATAAATTGTCTTATCAACCACTCTCTACTACCTAACATTCAGCGAGTGCCTATCCTAGCCGTCCAAGCTCTCAACTCACTTCAACCTCAACAATATGCTGCTAATACGGAATTCCCAATCTTCAAATAAAAATCACTTTCAGAATGAAAATTTCAATTCATTCAGGAAATTCACATGGAAAAAAGGTGACTACTAAACCGAAAAGTGCCAATGCGTCGGCATCACTAGAGGCCATGAGTCGTGAGTCCATCTGGCGACCGGCTCTCAGGCGGACTGTACAGTTCGAACTGACAGACCTGTCGGATTATGTGTAGCCGACTTAAGTGGTCGATTGACAGCGTTAAAATGGTTTCTTGATCAAGGTGATAAAGAAAATATTTTATTTTGAAATGTGAATTGTTCAGTTGCTTTGAAGGAAAGGAACAAAGAATGCAAGAAACTCGATAAAACATTTCCGGTTTCCGGTTGCTTGTTGCCTGTTGCTTGCCGCCAGTTGCTGTCGCCAGGTGCCGCGTGCTTGGTTTCTGTTACCGGTTGCTTCTTGCCGGTTGCCTGTTGCTTGCGGCATGTCGCTAGTTGTAGGGTGATTGTTACCTGTTGCCGCTGACTTGCTGCATGTTTCCCGTTGTCTGTTACCTGTTCCGTTTGGTTGTTCAATGTAGCTGCTTGCTTGTTGCCAGCTGCTTGTTGCGAGTTGTCGGTTGTTTGTTGCCAGTTACCGGTTACCTGGTCCCAGTTACCTGTTACCAGTTGCCAGTTGTCGCTTACTTGTTGCCTGTTTCCGGTTGTCGGTTGCTTGTTGCCTGTTGCCGATTGTTGGTTGCATGTTGCTGGTTGCTTATTGCCAGTTGCCGATTGCCAATTGCGAGTTGTAGCTTATTACCTGTTGTTTGTCGTCAGTTGCCGATTACCGGTGACTTGCTTAGGTAGAGCAGGTAGAGTACGTATGTGGGGTAGGTCTATAAAGTCTATAATAGAACGAGATATAAATAAGAAAGCTGGCATTGCGCAATCTGCGAATGCACACATCTGATTTTTACTATATGCGATATGTTTGCCTTTACTGATATGATGGATGGATGGATGAAACGAAAGTCGATTTTGGTTGATATGCAGAGTCTTTTAACCGACTTTGGAACTGTAAAAGATTCCGAGATCCTCTAATACTGTGCACAATAAATTGGCTACCCTGCATATTGTTTTACAACAATAATTTTACGTATTTGTTTAAAGTGAACTAGTTTTCTATGTGATAATTCTTTGTCAAAAAACGAGATTGTATTACATACAAACGCCGAGTTTATCAAACGCCACTGTTTCGACGTTGACTAATTTGCAATCAAGTTAGTATCCTGCTTAATCACAATTTGTTTATCAATTTAACTATCCCATCCCATTTGTATTTTTTTCATTATCCATTACAATTACGTTTGAACAAATTAAAGCTTTCCATTCCTAGACAAATATGATGTCGGAAGTTGAATAAATAATTACAAATGCAAATTATATGAAAATTGTTTCCCTTTTTCTAAATTATTAGTGAGATTGTATTTTCGTAAAAATATATTGTTGTAATTACTTGGGTACTTTATTTTTACGACCTTGTGTTTTTATAGAGGCTTTCTCATTTAATTAAATAAAGTTTGCCTAATAAGGCGGACTCTGATCATCATTATTTCGAATACAAAACAATTCGCTATGGGAAAGTCAGCGAGCGAGGGCTAGGTAGAAACAGCGAGCTTTAATTAACCCACCAACTTTGTATCCAATTGCATATAACACTCTATACGTTTAAAGTTCTTGTAGTTTTTGCACTCCTCCTGAGAGTTGTGTGCATAATTTATGCTTTTCCGTATAACGTTGCAAAACATTATAAACTTAATGAATGCACATCTACAACCCCAGTTTATTTTTGTGATCTATTACCAAAGACTATCCTAGGAGGATAGTCTTTGCTATTACTTGAACTCAGAGGCGGTACCCTTTACCTTCATGTTTCAGTCCCTTAACCTGTTTGTGTCCAAAATCTTCCTGGGAGGAGCATTTCGAAGCATCCCTGTGGGTATCCTCCTTCTTCTAAGAAACCTGTGTCTGAAAGTATCGTACTTCTTTTTCTCGGAAACCCCTACACGTAGGGTCTACTTCAAGGTCATTTTTGCAGGCGTCTTTTCACTGGACACGTTGATAAGTACAAGTCATTCCTATTGAATATGAGCAAGTCTTCAGTCCTTTGGTAGAGCCTTGGCTTGTGTCTGGCCAGAGATATCCTTCCAGTGTTTTCTATGAGGTTATTTTAAAATGATTATCATTTTCTTTCTCACCGTTACATATATGCGGTTCCAGATGAGGTTCTATAAAAGGCAACTGTCGACCTTCTTTGTCCAGTCGGTCGGCTATTTCATTACCCTTTAGAGCAGGGTACTCTTATCATCTCGACGGTAATATTTTCCCGCAGTTGTATGAGGTTTACTGGTTCAGAATGCTACAGTTCACCTCTTGCATACCGAACTCTTTTCTTGTTTCCATCGAAATACTCTTCTTGTCAAGGTTCGACCCCAATTGGAGCTGGGCACATGCGTTAATTGTAATAACTTCTACCTAGAATATCGTTGCGTAATGGCCGAAACTGAGAGGCAGTGTAGATCCTTCCGCACCATGTACTCCGATACGTAGTAACGTAGGTACCAAACGTTACCACTTTGCGAAAGATTTTCGCTCTCTCGTTCGTAGCTTGCCTGCACAGTTCAGCAGGAACGGCACAATGCTCTTCTTTTAAATGACTTTTCTCAGATTTTATTTTTTACCGGTAAAAGGAAATTTTATACGTGTGCCGCTTCATAAGGAAGGAGAACAACACTGTAATGATCTTAGCCTCCTACTATCTTGGGGGGCTAACGCCAACTTCAAGTCATACCGGAATATTTGACCATATTCTGTAGTAACGGGAATGCCAAATTAACATGGCTGCCTATTTGAATATCTCGCTTAAGTTTCCCGCCAGAACCTGTCACTCGGGGGCCACTCTGAGTGCACTAAGATCGTGATCGTCATGTGGGACACCTACATTGTGTAATAACTGGATTCTCAGCAGGCACTGAGGGCGTTTTATGGGTAAGGACCACCAAAAGCAATAGCTGATTAAGATTATATTGAAGCTAAGACCAATACCAATACGGCGCCCCTGCAGAGGGTCTTAAGCGGTTCTATACTACTCCGGCATTTACCTTACGAATTAGGAAAACTGCAGGAAAACCTAATTCGGAGTAGTCCTATAATGAATAAAGCCTACAGCTAACATCTAATGTACAGCACTTTTGAGCCCTCTCGAAACCGGGGTAAATACTACATACACGCTATGAGTAACCAAAATGAAATCGACCCATTTCCCAGGTATTACAACGCATACATCAGACAAAACTAAGAATTATTAAATATGACGCGGCGGGCGGTAGGATTACCCAGGCCCAGTGGGGTGCCTGTAGACATGGGCTAAAGTTGTTGGGTTTCGGAACGAGTGAAAATGTTAGTGTTTGGTTCACCAAAGCCCGTATAAACTTGAATGACTCGATCCCCTCGAAACAAGCACACTTCCCTCTTGATTACTCACAGCCCAAATAAACAATTATAATAAAATGCAATGCAATAATCGAGAGTGACTAAAAAGCACGATGCGCAAATAGCAAATATGTACAATACAGATACAGCCCTACCGACAATGAAACATGATTGCCAATACCAACAAAGGTTACACATTAGAGGTACAAGTGATTGAATTCAGTAAGTAGGTACATACTAAAGGGTTACAATCTGCATTCAAGTTAAACACATTTATAGTTTAATTGAATAAAGCAAATACCTCACCTGATAAAAAAACAAAAGCACACAGTAAGGATTAAGGTATAACAAAATATTTCAAGATAAGCCCTACTTTACACTTAAGCCGGTTACAAGAAAAAGACCATGAACACACATGTTAAATCGTATTTATTGACTACCCCAAGCGACGCTGTAACTTGATCTCTTAACACCCCTAAGAACCACCCGAAAATCGCCCATTCCCTGCATTTCACGCATTTCTATGAAAAAACTGGACTGCAGGTGTTTGAAATGGTAAACACATGTGGTCTTCCGAGAAATTCCATCCGTCTCATCTTCGCTCTCTTTCCATTTTCTGTAATCCCACCAGATGTCGGTTGGCAGCGTGTGTAACTAACATGATGTATAGGGTGCTTCGTATCGACAATCATATTCACAGGATGTTGTTAAGGTTGGGGCATCTCAACACTAATATTCTAGAAAATAAAGCGCTTTAAGGAAAGGGCGAGTGTTTAAGCAGATAAGAGCAGAAACGTCATCATGTTGCCGGTTCTAAAAACCGACGGAGCATCAGAGGGGTACTTTCCGCTATATCTATCCATTTACACCGTCTGGGGGGGGGGGGGGAGGCTTTTTCAGTTCGGCGAATGTACCTTCGAGGCAAAACGTAAACGCAAACAATTTATAGATCGCTTATCACGAAATTCTTCGTCAAGCTCACCAAGGTGTAACGCAGCACCCGGTATAAGGAGACGATTCGTTACGTAATTGTCATGCTGAAAGAAATTGTGTTGGGTGTAGGAGTTGATGATAGAAGCAACTAATCCGCCCGCGCGCCGTTTGCAACCGTTCCCGTGCCGATATTTCAGTGGGTTTGCGTCCGAAACCTCTTGTCATTTAGAAGAAGGGGATAATTAATATTTTCGCATTTCAATCATGATAAGCCATTATTAGCAGGTTTTGTTTCATGTGGTAAATTAAAACGAGCATTGGAAATGCAAGGCCATGCAGGTTTAGCCGTTATCAGCTTGGTAGCACCGCCCCGCCCGTTATTTCCGCATTGCAATTAACAATGGTTGTTAATTAGACTGCCGATCAATTACAAAAATTAACTAGCTAGCCGACTTGTTATTTCCTACGTTTCCTCCATGAACTGACCGAATTTTATAAAGGGCAGAGCCGTTGTTTAGAGGAGATCTTTTGGCCGTTGGCGTTTAACCGAATAGTAAGTTTATATCTTTTTGCAATTTTTGTTTATCATAAGTGAGTTAAGTTACATGAATTTATTTTGCATTCAAATCGTTTACTTCTTGCTTTTACTAAGTTTATCGCACCGTGTCTACAGCTTTTGCTTTTGCCTACACATAAATTTGTACCGCTTCGCCTCCGTTCCATTAATTATAAGGGGGGAATATTGTTCCGTTTTACTGACATTTCTTTCCCGTAGACCTCGCTCCGTCTGCCCCTCTGGGCTCTGTCCGTGAACACGATAATAATAATAATGACTTTATTAGACCATATTTACAAAAAAAGAAAAAATATTTCATATAATAAAAAAAAGGATCTAAACGGTGTAGTTAAGGAACCAATGAGTTCCGCTCCTGCTCTTCCCCCCAATCGAATAACCGATAACTGTCAAACGCTTGGACCGATTCGGTTCAAACTTTGAACTAGGCTTTGAACAGTTGACGTATATGCCACATGCAACAAGCATATTGAAAATGGGTCAAATCCAATGCCCCCCGTTGGGTCACACCGAGGTATTCTGTTATAAAGCGTTATGCTGATGCATATATTATTAAACTGAATAATTATCTCAAGTTTTAGAGTAAGTACATTTAGAAAGAGTGTTGCAGGATTTTCCTTAATTAATTTGTATAGATGTAGTATTGCTCGTTAGTCCGTTTACAGTTTTTAGCGCATTTCCACAAAAATAAAAAAAAAATGCGCTATTGTGGCCACTTTGTCCGTCCGTCCGTCCGTCCGTCCGTCCGTCCGTCCGTCCGTCCGTCCGTCCGTCCGTCCGCTAACTTTGCGACGCTACTAGTTTTTTTATCTTAAGAGCTATTGTTCTACTTTTTTCGCTATTTGGTTCGTTATGGTGTCGAGTCTTGTACCAAGGAAGGAATTTTTTCTGTACCGCTTACAAAAAAAAGTTATTGTAAAAAAAACAAAAAACCGTTTTTTACATGTTCCATAATTTTACACTTTTGCCGTTTATTAAAGATCCTAGAGATCGTTTATAATTTTGCATTGCTATCTGTCGTCTGCCTGTTGGTCTGTCCGTCTGTTCCTTTGTCTGTCTGTCCATCTATCTGTCGTGTGAACGATTACTTTGTTTAGAAATGTTCGATCGCTTTTACATCTCCGTTAGTTATGAACTGAATTGCATGAAATTCAATATGGGCATAGATTTAGCCATATAATATGCAATGCCAAAAGTTGGATCGAATCGATTCAAAATTCACAGTGCCCTTTTCGCATCTCGACCATTTATAAACCGAATTGCAAACTTTTTTACTTATAAAAGTATTTGAATGAAATTTGATACATGGGCACTTGGAATAAAGGAAAATCAAACGCCAATTTCAAAATTTGGTTTTGCGCATGCGCAGTGCCAACTTTTTTATTTATGGAAGAATTTAAACGAAATTTGATACATAGGCAATTGGGATAAAGGAAAATCAAACGCCAATTTCAAAATTTGGTTTTGCGCATGCGCAGTGCCAACTTTTTTATTTATGGAAGAATTTTAACGAAATTTGATACATAGGCACTTGGGATAAAGGAAAATCAAACGCCAATTTCAAAATTTGGTTTTGCGCATGCGCAGTGCCAACTTTTTTATTTGCGGGAGAATTTACACGAAATTTGATACATAGGCACTTGGGATAAAGGAAAATCAAACGCCAATTTCAAAATTTGGTTTTGCGCATGCGCAGTGCCAACTTTTTTTATTTATGGAAGAATTTAAACGAAATTTATCCATAGGCACTTGGGATAAAGGAAAATCAAACGCCAATTTCAAAATTTGGTTTTGCGCATGCGCAGTGCCAACTTTTTTATTTATGAAAGAATTTAAATGAAATGTGATACATAGGCACTTGGAATAAAGGAAAATCTAGCGCCAGTTTCAAAATTTTATTTTGCGCATGCGCAGTGTCAACTTTTTATCTATGGAACTATTTAAGTGAAATTTGATACTTAGGCGCTTGGAACAAAGGAAAATCTAACATTAGTTTTAAAATTTAGGTTTGCGCATGCGTAGTTCAAACTTTCTTATTTAAAAAAGCATTTAAATGAAATTCTTCTCATAAACTGAAATTGAAGTAGCACGTCAACAATGGATTGCCCATGTGCAACGCTATCTTTCATATTTGTGGGCGGATTTTACGATTTTAACAGAAGTTGCATCTTACAAATGGGAAATGAATGCAAGTGGAAATGCGCTTTATGTAAATCGTTTACGATTACTTTTTAACTTGTTACAACTGCATCGTCAGCTTAATTAGTACCTATAGTTATAATTGTACAATCTATCTCCTTCAATAGATACCTAATTATTAAGTGTTATAATAAGAACACTTCTGTTGAATTATTCACACGTGAAACTATTCATTTATAATAACAATCAGCACGTGGACATGAAAATGAAATCACAAACAAAATTACGCTTTTTTATTTGTTTTTCTAATATTATTGTTGACGTAACTTATAAATTAAAGTATGTAATCTATTCTATAAGACTACAACTTATTACAATTCAATAACCAAGGTCGATTTCGGCTATAACAAGGTCATCTGATACGATTTACTTGACGAATCTTCAGTTCTAAGAGTAAGTAAAAAAATTTAGTTTCTGTTCCTAAGCTATGTCGTAATACCTACTAATAAAAAGTAGTGTCATTATCGAGGCAATACGTTTTGCTGTTTCCCCAAGAAAATTGCTGACCTATTGAATTATTACTGAGCTACTTGAAATTATGCCTGTGGAGGAGGTGCGTTTTTCTGTTTCCCTGTTTCCCACCCCTTATTACCGCACTCGCAGGTTACAGAGGGAGAGGGAAGTTTCAATGAAAGGTGGGTACACATTAGATTCTAAAAGAAATAATAAGCAGAAAAATAATAAATGAATTAACAAGTACCATGGTATGTAAGTGCCTGCATCGGAGGCGCAAGTAGTTTTAATTTTGTTTAGACGATTCGTTCGAATGATTCATCAGAAATGGCACTCGTCACCAAATGTCGCAAAAAAATTCAAGTGAGTAACCAAAGAGCACTTTGAAAATAAAAACAATCATTTATGTCGACTTGTCCATGAACTTGTGCAAATTGAAACCTGTTTTTAAGTTATGTGCGCACATATTCGCGATCAATTTACTTCGAAATTGTACTCGCAAACTTTCTTATATTCGAGTTCAACTGAACTGAACTGAACTGAAGATAAGCGCTAAGTAAAAGGGTCAATGATATTTCAATTAAAAACGACAGAGAAAGTACGCGAAGCATGGGCGAAAGTAGTTTGGAAATAATAAAAATAACACAAATTTAGGGTGGGTTCAATTCAAATGAAAGAGAATTACCTACCAACTATAACTTTCTATAATTAAGTTGAGAGTATGAAAATTAAAATTTTGTTCGGTGTTTGTTTAGAGGAATACGCTTTGCCCAAAATTTAAATGTTATTTCTTTATGTATGCGGTAAAAAGTTCACTTCCGAAACATAAATTGGTGGTGTGTGAAAGGTGAAATTAAAAGTGGTCCAAACAACTAATAATCAAACTATGCATGGCTTGAGAACGTTCGTACTGGAAAGCCTTTTTTGGAACTCAAAAGTAAAGTATACCTATAAACAGTAAATGGGTAAACGCTCTACTCTGATTACGTATGTATGAATGATATGGAAATTACAAGCAGTAATTGTATTTAATAACTGTAATAAATTATTACGTGTTGTACTGACAGCAACGCATATAGGTACCTATACCTATACGTGTTGCCATATTTTACCCAAATTATATGTTTATACTCCTAGAAACATTTCTCAATACTTCCTTTGTGATCCATTGCCCAACAAATTCTAAAAACACAAACGTTTATATTTTCTTTGGTGAAAATCATGAGGATCTTATGTGTGGGGTAGCACTTCCGCCTAAAGCGGATGAAAAAGTACCGAACTGGTAGTATCGATTGTCAACATCTTGTGACGTCATATTCGATTGAAAGGGGCCGGAACACTTCGCCGAATGCCCACAACGCCGACACGATTTTCTGATGGTCCATATCGCCGACTAGGGACACTACGCCGACGGACACTACACCGACCGTGCCCACATCGTCGACAAGTGTGCAAGGGACACAACGCCGAGTCGCCGACTATGCCCACTTCGCCAACGGACACTAAGCCGAACGTGACCACAACGCCGACTATTCGCAATACCAGGCCCCTCATACTCTGTCCAGGTTCATTAAGAATTGTTGTATGACTTTGCATTTTAAAAAAAGTTAAAAAAAATGTCCTAAACCTACAAATAACCTAATATCCAAAGCTGTTTTGTTTCACACTCAGTCCAGTTTCATTAAGAATTTCGCTCAAAACCCAGCACAAAATAGTACCTACTCAATTTTTGGGTACTTTTCTTTTCATAACTCGAGCTTCTATTGGCGACACGAGAAAGAGAGACCGCGATTCGAGCTTTAGGAAACTTTTGGGCGCCCAAAGTCGACTAACTCTCCAAACGCGTTGTGCAAAAGTTGGTTTATTTCGCCCCTAGGAAAAAAAAACAAAATTCCGCCACCCAGGAATAGTGCGCGCTGACAAGATCTTTCCGACGACACCTATTTGAAAACAATCGGAAAAAAAATGAAAAATCTCCAGGTTAGTATAACACGCTCGGTGATGGCGCTCAGATGTCGCCTATCCCACATCTTGTAGCTCGCTTTGTTAATTACACGGTCACGATAGGTACATGTACACTCCTCGTTTTTTTACAAGTGTTCTTCTACGTACTCGCAATTACTGTCAAAGCCAGTCAAAGTGAGATTAAAACCTACCTTTTTACAAGCAAATTTGCAAAAATGCGCTAAAAATGAAAAAAGGTTTTAGAGCATTTTCCATGAATTGATCAGTACTTCCCGAAAGGTCATGTAACGGACTAATATTCTTATAAATAAGAAACTTAGCATTGCGCACACCTGACAAAATATGCGATATTTCATTTACTCGAAGAAACTTTGGTTAAAATTTCAAAGAAATAACTCTATAAATAGGAAAGTTGAAATTACGCAGTTTACGCATGCGCACATCGGCTTTTTACAATACGCGATACGCTTGTCTGTACTACAGAAGCATTTGTGGTTAAAAATTAAAAAAATATCTCCATTAATGACATGACATTTAAATAAAACTCCATACTTACCTCTATGCTTGTCTTTACTAGAAGAATGTTTGGTTAAAATTTAAAACAAGTAAATTCTATCATTTTTACATCTTCCCCTATCAACGGGTATGATGGACTACCTACCCGAACGCTGTCTTTACAAGTTCCAAGAATATCCACTCCCTAAAAACCACAAAAAGCAATCAGGTATGCTTGCTAGAAACATAAAATTCTTTGACTTTTATTGCTTTTGTCGCATAACCACCGACTTCTGTGTATTTAGTCACGGCCTACAATTATTCTTATAATTTACGACCTAGGAATTGCGCTAAACAAACATCGTCCGTTCAAACGTTCCCCGTTTGCATTAACATCATTACACATCATACCTGAAACAGATTTCATTAAATTTAACGTCATTAAATCATCAAACTAACAATTTATCACCTCTATTGAAAATTTCACATGCTTATGCTACCTCTTCTTCCACAATAAAGTCATCGTCACCTTCGTCCTCGTCACTGCATGCATCGTCCAGTTGATCGGAAGTATGATTCCAATTGCCAACTCCGGGAATTTACCTCCCTAAAGCTTTATCATTGAATTTATAAATTCAACGGCTTTATCATGATTTAAATTTAATACTATAAAACTGCGCGTGCTTTGAATGTATAAAATGGTTTTACACTTGAGTCAAAATTACGCGTTTTGAGCTTCTTAACTGCTGCGCGTGGCATCCTCTTCGTGTGGATGGTACGGGAATTCGCCTGCTAGTTTGTGGGCATTAGCTATTTGAAATATTTGTAAATTCGCAAGTTAACTTCTGTGCAATTTGTACGTCCACGTAGCTTAATGATCTGATTAGTAAGCACAATTAAGATCACTGTAATCAAGAGGGAATAATATGGGAATGAATGTCTAAACCATACCTATATCATGGAGTATGTATGTTAATTGTTAGATGAGTAATTTGGGACCTTGACCTCGCAGACGCAATAATAACTAACTTTCAGAAGGTTATTAAGAAGACCGTGGGACTGTCACACGAACACAAATGCTTTTCGCAGAACTATCTTGGCCTCAAACTGATTTCATAATGAAGTGTATGCTTCTAATAATATTAGTTGAACGTTTGCATTCGCTTTACATAGCGCGATCCTGACGTTATGCATACATACTGTGTAAAGTCTGTAATCTTGAACCTGCCATACTGTATTTTTTGTAAATATAAGTAGTCCAGGTCTAGTAGTAATATTTATCGTGCTGCAGTACAGAAAAACGAAAAGCTACAATGGTTCAGAAGGGCCATCGCCCAACTTTTTTTTCATGAAAATCTTGCACTGCGTAATTTAATTTCCCACTGCATGATTGCATCTCGCACTGCATGATTTTATCTCGCACTGCATGGATTTATTTCGCACTGCATGAATTTATCCCACACTGCATGAATTTATCTCGCACTGCATGCTTTTATCTCGCACTGCATGATTTTATCTCGCACTGCGGGATTTCCCTATTTAGGTTCTCGCTATACGCATTGCAATATTATTCGTGATCTACTAGTGAGTGGAAGATTGTGCGCGTAGAAAAGTTTCTCCATTTCCGGTCGTCTGCAGAAGCTTACTATGCCTGTTCTAGATGATTTAACACAGTTCTATTTTACATTTGGGTTGGCGCAACAAGAAATAAGAGCCTTTCTGAAACTTCGACACGGTTTTGAAATTAGTGAAAGATATTTCTAACGTCTTTTGAAAAAAAAACAACTTACGGAGAAGAAAACCTTATTCTCTCCCCACTGAAGTAATACGGTTTATCAGGAATCATTTACAAACAAGCTCTCAATTACATGGATATAGATGGATGCACCTAAAGTGTCTTCAGCATGGTCTAGTGGTTCGGCGAAGTACCGTAAGAACTAGATCCAGAAGGAGTTTCCTTACGCAGTAGACGTCGGGTAAAACGGAGACAATATTTTAACAAAGGGCCCAATTACTTGTGGCATATTGATGGTTATGATAAACTAAAACCATATGGTATTGCCATAAGTGGATGTATTGATCCTCGGATTATATCTGCATATTTTCTATCTTCCGTCGAAACATGTGGAGGGTGCCCAAGAAGTATACGTACCGACATGGGGACTGAAAATAGTCACATTGCGCATATGAAAACTTTTTTAAAAAGCAGATTTGTTATAAATCAGAATTCGTTACCGGCATTTATTTATGGAACAAGTCAGCACAATCAACGAATACAATCCTTCTAGTCTATTGGTCTACATTACGAAGGAAAAATGCACAATACTGGATGAATCTCTTCGAGTCTCTTAAAGATGAAAACTATTTCCATGGAACGTTTGTTGATCAAAGTTTAATTCAGTTTTGTTTTCTTCATTTAATTTTTGGTAGGTCTATCAGAAATAGTACAGAAAACGATACCTACACCTAAAAAGGTAAGTATAAGTACCTAACTCAATAACTAAATTTCTTTAAAGTCGATATTTCACACACAAACTAGAGTTCACACGGTCATCATTGTTCAGTATTAAATTCTGAGTTAGTCAAAATGATTCACTGAACAAATCCGCGAGAACTCTCTCATTTAAGGATATATAGTTAAAACTGTGGTTTTTTTAGATGGAGCTGGAAGAAGTGTGTCTTGTATGGAACAGTCTTCGAATAACAACATATCGTAAGTAGGACATCTGGTGGCAAACCCATTATAAGGTATAATTTGCCAGAATTATTTGGAACAAAAATGTATAGTGTCAAAATATCAGAAGAAGAATTAGATTTATTCAAAGAAACAGGCCATGTTTTTAGAAGAACGTACCTATTGTGACGAAAATGTATATAAATTATGTAAAATTTTAATGATCGAAAATAATTATGAAAACCCACAAACCGTTGATGAAGCTTTGACTTTATATAAAAATATTAGAAGTAAGACCTATGAATTATTGGAGTAAGATAAAAACATAACATTAATATAGGTATAATTTATTAAAAATATACAGTTTGTATTATGTATACATACTTAAATGACAATAAAATTGTCTTCCGCAGAAAATAAAATGAAACAAACAACTATTCCGTCCAAAGAAACCTAGGTAGGACCAATATAAGAGATAAAATCATGCAGTGCGAGATAAATTCATGCAGTGCGAGATGGCGATGGCTCTTCTGAACCATCGTAAAAAGCTCTAAATTGTTCTCTTTTCCGTAGTAGGTACCTACAGGGAAAAGCTCAACCAAATTGTTTTAATTAAAAATTCACGTAGACATAACAAGTTAAAAAGTAATCGTAAACGATTTACATAAAGCGCATTTCCACTTGCATTCATTTCCCATTTGTAAGATGCAACTTCTGTTAAAATCGTAAAAAAACCG